>NC_136267.1:20312182-20357182 GCF_964187855.1 Myxine glutinosa
TGTTGCATTCTGTATTAGTGAAAACAACTGCTCGCACGTCTCCAAAAGTTATTGCCGCTTCCTCTGGAGATGGTCCGTCAACTCGACAATGCTGTTTGTCATGGGGTGGTGCTTTACGAAATTCGGCATGAAACAGCGTGCTATTGCTCGGCAGTATGACATCACCCAAGGTCAGGTGGCAAAGATCCTGAAACGAAATGCTCAGAGGGGTGTCCCTACTCCAATACCGAGGCCATGACGTCCCCGCAGAACCACAAGGAGGGGATGATCGCCAGCTGCACCGGTTAGTCCGCAATGGCCATACCAAGTCAGCTAATCAGCTTAGGGCTGAATGGCAGCAACTGACAACTGTGCCTGTATCCAGAAAGCTAGTTAACCAACGACTGGTTCAAGCAGGCTATCGTGCCAGGCGTCCGCTGAGAAAGCCACGCCTGACCAGACAACACCCCAGCGCCGATTGCAGTGGGCCAGAGAGCACCGTCAATGGCAGCCAGGACACTGGAATCAACGTAATCTTCAGTGACGAGTCTAGATTTCTTGTCTATCGTCAAGATGGCCGCGTCCGAGTGCGCAGACAAGTGCATGAAGCCTACAACAAAGATTGTATAGTGCCAAGAGTCGAAGCTGGAGGTGGTGGGGTGACCGTTTGGGCTGCTTTTCATGCAGCGGGCAAAACTGACCTGGTTGTTCTGAATGGGAAACCTGAACGAGTTCATGTACAGGGTCATTCTGGAAGAAACATTGCTTCCATTTGCTCGTGCAGCCTTTCGAGGAAACATTTTTTTTTTTTTTGTATACAATATCGAGGCTCGTGAAAGAGCGAGTCACATTGTCTTCCAAGATGACAATGCACGGCCTCATCGTGCTCGCATGATCCAACACTTTCTTGCTGACCGTGGTGTAGAGCATATGGAGTGGCCTGCCATGTCCCCGGATATGAATCCGATGGAGAACTTGTGGGCAGAATTAACGCTTCAAATCGACAACTTGGACCAGCAGTCGACCTCTGTGCGTGAATTGCAGCAGGCTATTGTCACTGCATGGCAAGCGATTCCTGTCCAAACCTTGGCAAATCTCGTGAACAGCATGCCTCAACGTGTACGTGCTCTCCTGAATGGGTCGTGGGGGCTACACGAAGTACTGAACTGTAATTTTACTGTCCGTAATCCCAGTCGTAATTTAACTTTTGTTTTTGTTAAAAAAATTTTGCCTAATGTGCAAAATAAAGAGATACTTCTAGAAAACGTACAGAAGTTTAACACAGTACTGTCCATGAATTGAGTTCGATATCAGTTTACATCACTTTCAAGGATCAATTTATTTGCTTCGAAATGTCAAATGTGGTTTTGTTTCTTTTAAAGGTCACATTAACAAAATCTAGAATAATTTCAACATAATTCCAATTAACTTTTGGTTCTAAGACATCTTGAAAAGTAAGTTCACCCCCCACAAAAAAAATATTCCATTTGAAATGCCAAGTCTGTTAGCTGTGGGTTCGGCCGGCTGGAATTGCCCAGCAATTCGTCCACCACGAGTATAGTGTGGGAGCGTCCTCGTGGACTCGAAGCTCGAGGGGGGCGCAGGGCTTAACCCCCCCCCCCCTCAGTACGTCGACGAGCTCGAGATCCGCAACAATATCTATATCTATATATATACTGTAATATATATATATATATATATAATCTATATCTATATATCTATAATCTATATCTATATATCTATAATCTATATGTCTATAATCTATATCTATAATCTATATATCTATATCTATAATCTATATCTATAATCTATAATCTATATCTATAATCTATATCTATAATCTATATCTATCTATCTATATTATATGTATATATATATATATTGTTACAGACGTGGCTTGGATGTTATTTACCGAGCGGTTTATTGGTATGACCACGTCTGCACAAGTTACCCGATTGTGCCCGAACGTTGACTAGTCGCGCTATGCTGGCTCAATAAGAAAAAAGAAGACACCCGGCTGGACTACAATAACACAATACGACACCAGGGGTTCAGTTCTCAAGACCTCCGGAGGAGGTTATATTAAGGCGGAAGGTTAGATTACAACTACAAGAGGGACAGCATAGAAAGACAAGCACTTAGACACAATCTTATATTATTCCCAACAGACGACAGATAAACGGGACAAAATGCTGACTCACACGGGGATTGATGGCAAGGAAAGGCAGGTAGCGATGGCTCCAGGTGCACCTGGGCTCAAAGGTCAGAATCGACTCGGTCCGGTCCAGAGATGCGGGGAGGTCGCAGCGCTCGGATGGCGTCTTGTCTGCTCAAGCTGGGGGCGCATCTGACTCAGCGCTCGCAGGTGGCTTTCCTTCTCCAAGCTGGGTGCGCATCTGACTCAGCGCTCGCAGGTGGCTTTCCTTCTCCAAGCTGGGTGCGCATCTGACTCAGCGCTCGCAGGTGGCTTTCCTTCTCCAAGCTGGGTGCGCATCTCTCGTCACATCCGGCGCGGGGCCGCGTATATCCGGCGGGGAGTGACACGCCCTCGGCTCGTTAGCTCCGCCTCGTGGAATCGGCACGTTGCTTCTCATTGGGTGCGTGCGGGGGGTTTACCAGGCTCCGCCCTTGACGAGGAGCTGACAAGGAGCCCCTTCGTGGTAACCCCGTGGAGCGCATGGTCTGGAGCTAATCGAGCCGGTGTGAGGACGCATCCTCCCCCGCTCCGCCGCCATCTCCTCTGTTGTTGTTGTAATTGTTGGGGAAGAAGATGGAAGGAGGTATGGGAAAGGTCCTAAACTCACTACTGATGCCATATAATCACATTCTGGTGCAACGAAGAGTCATAATTAATGGAGACGAGGCCTTAACTGACATAGAATAAGAATAACTAGGAAGATGTCCGAAAGTTGTCTACGTGTGGTGCGGTGGACCTGGGCACGACATTTAATGGGGGAATAAGGGGAAGGTCGGCTCTACTGATTGTTATTTACATGCAATGGGACTAGGGAATGGGGGATCGGGGAAAGTTGGGGAGTATTGGAGAAAATAGGGGAATATTTACAAGCGGATATGGAGGCCAAATTCCATATTCGCAACATTGCACCCTTCTCTACCCTCGGGGCGTCCCGACCCGATAAATTTTTACCTACTTTAGTGTGGCACGCAATGTAGTTCCCTCTACTATTAACTCTACCCTGAGTGCGACAGTTTTACAGATATTCACAAATGAGTAAATATGTCCCCCTGCGACGTTGCACCCTTCTCCTCACAGAAACACACCCACAGGATAACCGAATCCGGAAAGAATTCTCAAACTAAACATACAGCCGGTAGGGAGCATTATTTACAAGACTACGCTGCTATTTACACTACGATCCAGGACCTGTTTTTGGAGGAACACATGCAGATGTTATGCATAGAGAGAGCGCGCTTGCCAGCATCGATACACCAACCCACGAGTGCTCTGTGGCCGACGGCCTTTAATAACGTGCAGAGCACCCTTTCCCGAGCATCAAAAGCACCACCCCACCACCAATCGGTGCAGTCACCATTGTTCATTGGAATAAAAATAAATTCGACAACCCCTAACCCTGCAGGTGTCTCTTGCTCTTCTTGTGGTGCACTTGGTGGTGTTAACTATTAGTGGTTCACCTGTATGGCATAGGTGCCACGTTGATCCATAGGTCCATCCCCGGGTGGTGCTTGGCCGCAAACGAACTGCGGTCCATTGTGGGTGGCCACAAACATTGCGGTCCATATGGTGTATCGATCCCGGCAGCAAACAGCGAAAGTGCAGGCCCACAACTGCGCAGCCAGCACCTCTCTCTCCTCTCTCTCTACCCCAAAGCCAGATCCTCGGAGGTGGGAGACAAAAGAAAAGACAAGTGAGTAAGGTGGTAAGGGCGCAAAAGTGCACGCAATGTAAGGTGATGCACACTGGGGGCACATGGGAACCAGGTGAGACAGGTACGTTCCTATCGTACGCCCCCCCCCCCCCCCACCAGGTAACCTACATGGCCCCTCCCTTACCCCTTACTGCATCCACAAAACACAACACTACCCATAAACATCTACTTTACAAATCAACAAACATCCCTACTGTCTTCCCCGTTCCTCCCATAAACCAAATTCGTCTTCTCTCCCTCCTAACCAATCAAATTTGCCATTTTCAACTCTCCTCAAAATTTGCCATTTTCAACTCAACATCAAAATTTGCCATCACCAATTCATCATCAGTCCCTCCTAGGGAGGGAGAGATGGAATCACCCCAATGTCTCATCCACGTCGTGATGCGTCTCACAAATCCAACAGCAATTCTCATTTCTGCAACACACAAAGAAAACACAGGTGTGGAGTCATCATCATCACCACAGGTAAGTGGCTGCGTATGGTGCGACAGGTTCATCAATCCTAACTATTTCCTAAATGACTTTAACAACTTTACACTACCCGGGGTCTTTCTCCGGCCAAACCATTGGCCCTCTTACACTATGGGTTCTAAAAACCAATTCCCATTGGCCAAACTGTGGTGCTCTTCAATTTGGGGTCTCACTCCCCCGATTCATCTCCCGGTGCCCTCGTACAATTTCTGGGCTGCGACGTGTACCTCTCCCAGTGGGTCTACCCACCTGCACACCTCCACCACTGCAGTTGCCTCCGAGCTTACCTGCTCCTTACCCTAACCTAACTACCAGGGGAAGGCCCTCTGGCACTCTCCCCACTCGGTGCCCTCTCTGGCACTGGGCTACCCGGGTCCATCCTCCGGATCCTCGGGCCCCATCCACAACTCTACCGGCTCCCAGAGCCCACCTGCGGCCTCACCTGGCCGACATCCTCACAGTGGTGGAGTGCCCAACCAACTACACACACTAACAGGCTACACGCCCAGCCATTTCCACAACACTAATGCACCCATTCACAACACCATTCTGCAACCGCACCACAGATGCCAATATCCAACCACAATTTACCTGTACCCTCTACCTAACACTTACACTACCCGCCCCGGGTACTCGTGAAAGGGGTCCACTCTTCCCCCATCCACACCTTCGCACCATGCACACCACTCCGTACCACTCACTCCAACTCTCTCCACACACCTGTACCTGCACACCTGTGCTCTCACACCTGGTGCCACCTGCACCCTTCTCTCCCCAAGCGCATTCGCGCTGATCCACAACACTCATTACTCACACACTGCTCCACACACCTGTCCAGTTGCACACCTGTGCAATCACACCTGTTCAACCTTCACACACACGGCATCATCTCAGCTAACTACTCCCTTCTGAAACTTGCGCTTCCCAGTCGTCCCTTTAAACTATTGCGCTCCCACGTCATTATCATCCACACTAATCTACCTGCGTCCCCACTACAGGTATCAGTCACTAACTAATCTTAACGTTACCTACTGTCATCTTCGCTAGATCCCTATCAATATAACCTAACCCACCCGGGCTAGTTTTCACTGCCATACACCCCATAAACTATTGCTCCTTTGCCCCACCATGGGAAGGGTGGCAGATTTGCCATCCCACCCCATCGGGGGTCTCTCACTACCAATTTTGCACATCAAATTTCAACAAATTAAAAATTTGCCAATCATCTGCCAATCACTGTACCATTACCAATCATCACTCTGCCAATCCTTTGCCAATCATCAAATTTTGCTTTTCTCTAATTTTGGGTCCAAAACACTAACCTCATCACCCAGTCGACTCACTAATACCTCTCGGTGCGCCAATTCCTGTCCAAAGCCCGGCTTCGTAAAGCCAAGCCATGAATGCTGGTTGTTCTGTGCCGGCGGCTGGATGCGTCCGGCACTCGGTGCAGGGAGGGGGGCTTACCCGGGCCGAGATCCCACGCATCACCTCGGCGTGGAGCCATCCAATGTCCCGATCTCGACCTGCCGGAATGCCTCAACAAAAAGTGGTCGCCATGACGACCCTTCCTATCCAGCCGCCCGCTCCGCCTAGTGGAGCACGGACGCGGCCGTTCAAAGCGAGGCCCGGCACGCACCGAGGGCCCGATTCGGCTATAAGTCGTTCTAAACTCTACCCCGTCTAACGTCGATGCTTCACCTGCATGCTTACATCCCGCAGCCCGTTCCTTGCTCACACATCCAGCCGTTTCCATGCCCCTCGTACCGTTCCTTACACACCCAGGTACACCCATTCCACTCACCGCCTTGGTCACACACCTGACCACCGAACACTTTGGCACACACTCGTTGGTAGCACACCTCACCAATACACCTCTTCGCGCCCCCTCCTCGGTCACCTCCTCTGTGACAATCACAGGTGTGCTCTCATTCGCACACCCAACCACGTGCCTCACCACCAACTCCAGCGTGCATTCCCACTCACGCTCTACCATTCCAGGTGTGCATCCTTCCATCCCAGGTGTACATCCTCGCTCACCTGTCACAACTAACTCACGCTCCATGTCACTCTCACTACTTTCACCTCCATTCCTGACAGCGCACTCACCCTTACTCTTGACAGCACACTCTTTCCTCATGCACCTGTCCGTCACACACCTTTCTCGCGCACACTCTCCCGTTACACCCTCTGTAACACTCACCACAGCTGTGCATTCTTCCTTGCCTTTGACAGCGCACTCTTTCCCCATGCACCTGTCCGTCACACACCTTCCTCGCGCACACTCTCCCGTCACACCCTCTGTAACACTCACCACAGGTGTGCATTCTTCCTTGCCTTTGACAGCGCACTCTTTCCCCATGCACCTGTCCGTCACACACCTTCCTCGCGCACACTCTCCCGTCACATCCTCTGTAACACTCACCACACCGCGCTTCCATGTGCCCCCTCGCACACGCGCTACGACCGACTCACTCTCGCCAGCACCCTCACTCCTTGGCACGCACTTTTTCCTCACACACCCCAGAGTCGGACTTTCTCGCACACCTCCTCTTTCGCACACCAGACCTGTCGCACACTTCACCAACGGCCTCTCACGAACACCCGGGTCTATCTCGACCCCCAAGCCTCTTAAATCACCTGGCGCATCATACGCACGACCATATTGGTCACCACTTACACCGGGTCCTCTTCCTCTTCGCTTCTCCTCCATCACCTGCGAATCCCTCATCCGGTTAATGAGCACATCATCACGATCCAAACACAGACTTTGGACCAATTCTTTTATCTCCTCTTTTATCTCTTTCTTATCCCCTCTCCGTCGCTTCTTAATTTCGCTCATCCCTTCTTCCACTTCTTCTAATTTGTGCTTCACCTCTTTTATTCCCCGGTACGTCTCCTCAAGCTCATCCTCTAAGGCTACCTTGACCGTTTCCAGGTGCGTCCTCACCTGCCGGTCCTTCGTCTCCATTACCTCTATCACCTCGTCCAACCTCGTTGTCAGTCCCTCACGTACCATCTGACATTCCCTCTTTGTCGCTATCAAGTCGTTTTTTATGTCGTTTTGTGTCGCTTTCAAACCTCCTAATACCGCAGTGTTCCTTTGAACCTGCTCCACTAACTCCGTCTGTCCCACCGTCAGCTGCTCCACCTCCTGCGTCAGGTCCTCTATGCCCCCTTGTAACTTTACAGTCCCCTTTCTCACCTCCTTCTCCATGTGCTCCTCACAGTGCCTCACCTCCTCGCGCACTCCTCCGACCTCCTCACTCACTCCTCTTCTGATCTCCTCTCCCATCACTTGCATCTCCTGCCCAGATGCCACCCTCATCTGCTCCATTTCCTCCCTGTGAGCATCCAGTTTGGTTTCTACCCCCATTCTGACCCCCTCTATCTGCTGCTCCATTTGTTTAACTTCCCTTTCCGCTTGGTCCCTCATGTCCCTCAATTTGCCTTCCATACTGTTTTCTAACCCCTCTAACCCATTTTTCACTCCCTCTATCTGATTCTCCTGGGCAGCCATTCTATTTTCTACCCCCGTTAACCCATGTTTCACCTCTTTTATCCCGTTGTCTAACCCCTCAAAATTATTGTCTAACTTCCCAATTTTCTTGTCTAACTCCTCAAAATTATTGTCTAACTTCCCAATTTTCTTGTCTAACTCCTCAAAATTATTGTCTAACTTCTCACCGGTACCCCTCATTTGGCCCTCTAATCGCCCACTATCAACCCTCATTTGCTCACTCTGAGCATCCATCCGGTTCCCCAACCGCTCACCCAATCGCTCAATTTGGCTCCCCATACTCATCTGTACAGCTGCCTGTAGCTGCGCAATGAGGGCCTGTATGTCAATCGGCTGCATGTTAAAGCCCGGTGATACAGCGGGCTCGGCTACCGCGCGCTCTTGCGAGGCGCCATTTTGCGTGCCTGCTACCCTCGCTGTTTCGCTCTCCTCATGTCCCTCATGTCCCTCAATTTGGTCCTGGACCGACCCTGCTTCACTCTCCCCTACCGGACCCCAGCCGTCTTGATCCGCCATAGCGCGACTTTCAAAATTCGGTTTTTTATTTTATTTTCGTAAAACAAATTCAAATTTCGCCGTTATAATTTCGCGCGGGAAACGCGCTCCGAATCGATTCGGTCGAGCGCCGTACGCGCTCCGGCTCGATTTTCCCTCCCAAAATTTGGGCCTAACTAATTTAGTCCCGGGTTCGAATTCCACTCCTCGACACCAATTGTTACAGACGTGGCTTGGATGTTATTTACCGAGCGGTTTATTGGTATGACCACGTCTGCACAAGTTACCCGATTGTGCCCGAACGTTGACTAGTCGCGCTATGCTGGCTCAATAAGAAAAAGAAGACACCCGGCTGGACTACAATAACACAATACGACACCAGGGGTTCAGTTCTCAAGACCTCCGGAGGAGGTTATATTAAGGCGGAAGGTTAGATTACAACTACAAGAGGGACAGCATAGAAAGACAAGCACTTAGACACAATCTTATATTATTCCCAACAGACGACAGATAAACGGGACAAAATGCTGACTCACACGGGGATTGATGGCAAGGAAAGGCAGGTAGCGATGGCTCCAGGTGCACCTGGGCTCAAAGGTCAGAATCGACTCGGTCCGGTCCAGAGATGCGGGGAGGTCGCAGCGCTCGGATGGCGTCTTGTCTGCTCAAGCTGGGGGCGCATCTGACTCAGCGCTCGCAGGTGGCTTTCCTTCTCCAAGCTGGGTGCGCATCTGACTCAGCGCTCGCAGGTGGCTTTCCTTCTCCAAGCTGGGTGCGCATCTGACTCAGCGCTCGCAGGTGGCTTTCCTTCTCCAAGCTGGGTGCGCATCTCTCGTCACATCCGGCGCGGGGCCGCGTATATCCGGCGGGGAGTGACACGCCCTCGGCTCGTTAGCTCCGCCTCGTGGAATCGGCACGTTGCTTCTCATTGGGTGCGTGCGGGGGGTTTACCAGGCTCCGCCCTTGACGAGGAGCTGACAAGGAGCCCCTTCGTGGTAACCCCGTGGAGCGCATGGTCTGGAGCTAATCGAGCCGGTGTGAGGACGCATCCTCCCCCGCTCCGCCGCCATCTCCTCTGTTGTTGTTGTAATTGTTGGGGAAGAAGATGGAAGGAGGTATGGGAAAGGTCCTAAACTCACTACTGATGCCATATAATCACATTCTGGTGCAACGAAGAGTCATAATTAATGGAGACGAGGCCTTAACTGACATAGAATAAGAATAACTAGGAAGATGTCCGAAAGTTGTCTACGTGTGGTGCGGTGGACCTGGGCACGACATTTAATGGGGGAATAAGGGGAAGGTCGGCTCTACTGATTGTTATTTACATGCAATGGGACTAGGGAATGGGGGATCGGGGAAAGTTGGGGAGTATTGGAGAAAATAGGGGAATATTTACAAGCGGATATGGAGGCCAAATTCCATATTCGCAACAATATATATATTGTTACGGATCACGGTTAGATGTTATTTCGACCGAGCGGTGGTGTATTACCGCGACCTAACAGTTATTCCCCGACTCTTCCCCAACTCACCCGATTCCACCCGAACGTTGGCCAAATCGCGCTACGCTAAATCAATGATTGGAAAGGACACAACGACTGGGATCAATGAAACGACGCAAGGGGTACAGTTCTCAAGACCTCCGGAGGAGGGTATAATTAGTGGTGGAGAAAAGGGGTAGATTACAAGGTAGAGTGAGGTAAAAGACACAGAAGAGATGGGCACTTAAATACAATCTTATCTTATCCCAGACAGACCACAGACAAACGGAACAAGGCTGACTTACACAGGGATTGATGGCAGGAAGGGACAGGCAGTCGATAGCACAAGGTGCACCTTGGCTCAGGGACAGGATCAAGCACGGTCCAAGAGATGCAGGGAGGCCTCACAGCGCTCGGAGGTGGCGTCTTTCTTTCTCCAAGCTCAGCGCGCATCTGACGTCACCACTCCCTCGGCTGCGCATGCTCAACGGGGAGTGACACGCCCTCGGCTGGTTGGCTCCGCCCCAGATGGGACCGGTCCGCCGCTTCCATTGGGTGCGGGGGTTACCGGGCTCCGCCCTTGACGAGGAGCTGACAGGGAGCCCCTATTTGGTAACCCCGTCGAGCACATGTTTGATGGTGGCTCGTGGGGAAGGCCTCGTGCCCTCCCAACACCCCCTACCAACCAAGCCGGAGTGAGGACGCGCACTCCCTGTGCACGCCGCCGTCGTTGCTGTTGTTGTTGTTGTTGTTTCTGAACCGTGAGGAAGAGCTGCGGGGAGGTATTGGGAGGTCCTAAACTTCCTAACGGTGCCATACAATCACATTCTGGTGCAACGAAGAGTCAGAATTAATGGAAACGAATCCTTAACTGACATAGACTAAGAATAACTAGCAAGATGTCCTATAGTTGTCTACGTGAGATGCGGTGGACCTGGATGCGACATTTAATGGGGGGAAATAGGGGGAGGTCGGGTCTACAGAATGTTGTTTACAGAAAATGGGACTAGGGAATGGGGGATTGGGGATAGTTGGGAAGTATTGAGGAAATAGGGGAATATTTACAAGCGGATATGGATGGATGCAAATCCCATATCCGCAACATTGCACCCTTCTCTACCTCGGGGCGTTCCGACCCGATAAATTTTTACCTACTTTAGTGTGGCACTCAGATGTAGTTCCCTCTACTATTAACTCAACCCTGAGTGCGACAGTTTTACAGATGTTCACAAATGAGTAAATATGTCCCCCTGCGACGTTGCACCCTTCTCCTAACAGAAACACACCCACAGGATAACCGAATCGCGGAAAGCATCCTCAAACTAAACATACAGCCGGTAGGGAGCATCATTTATACAAGACTGATATTTACACTACGATCCAGGACCTGTTCTTTGAGGAACACATGCAGATGTTATGCATAGAGAGAGAGCACGCATGCCAGCATCGATACACCAACCCACGAGTGCCCTGTGGCCCTACGGCCTTTAATAATGTGCAGAGCACCCCGTCCAAGCACCAAAAGCACCACCCCATACGCACAGTCAGCACCATCCGGTGCACCAATAAAGTGTTCAATAACCATGCACAATCAAGTGTCCATGGTCACCGGTGGTGTCGCAGCCGGCCGATGTTCTGCCGCTGGTCTTGCCTTCTTGGAGCGCACTTGGCCTTCTGGCTTCTTTAGAAATAAAGAAAGGCGCCAACCGCGTCCATTTCTTAATTGTGGCCGTCAGGGGGCCAACTAAAAGTGGTTCACCTGTATGGCATAGGTGCCACGTTGACCCAGAGGTCCATCCACGGGTGGTGCTTGACCGCCAAAGAACTGCGGTCCATTGTGGGCGGCCACCAAAATTGCGGTCCATATGGTGTATCGATCCAGGCAGCAAGCAGCGGAAGTACAGGCCCACAACTGTGGAGCCAGCACCTCTCTCTCCTCTCTCTCTCTGCCCCAAAGCCAGATCCTCGGAGGTGGGAGACAAAAGAAGACAAGTGAGTAAGGTGGTAAGTGCGCAAAAGTGCACGCAATTCAAGGTAATGCACACTGGGGGCACATGGGAACCAGGTGAGACAGGTACGTTCCTACCGTACGCCCCCCCCCCCCCCACCAGGTAACCTACATTGCCCCTCCCTTACCCCTTACGGTATCCACAAAACAACACTACCCATAAACATATACTTTACACATCAACAAACGTCCCTACTGTCTTCTCCGTTCCTCCCATAAACCAAATTCGTCTTCTCTCCCTCCTAACCAATCAAATTTGCCATTTCCATCTCTCATCAACATTTGCCATCTCCAACTCAACATCAAAATTTGCCATCACCAATTCATCATCAGTCCCTCCTAAGGAGGGAGAGATGGAATCACCCCAATGTCTCATCCACGTCATGATGCGTCTCACAAATCCACACAGCAATTCTCCTTTCCTGCAACACAGAACAAAGGAACACAGGTGTGGAGTCATCATCATCACCTCAGGTAAGTGGCTGCGTATGGTGCGACAGGTTCATCAATCCTAACTATTTCCTAAATGACTTTAACAACTTTACATTACCCGGGGTCTTTCCCTGCCAATCCATTGGCCAACTTACACTATGGGTTCTAAAAACCAATTCCCATTTCCCAAACTGTGGTGCTTCTCAAGTTGGGGTCTCACTCCCCCGATTCATCACTCGGTGCCCCCGCACAATTTCGGTGGCTGGGTCGTGTGACGCTCCCAGCTGGTCCGCCCACCTGCACACCTCCACCACTGTTGTTGCCTACCGAGCTCACCTGCTCCTCACCCTAACCTAACTAACTGGGGAAGGCCCTCTCGCACTCTCACCCCCTCAGTGCCCTCTCTGGCACGGGCTGCCCGATCCACACCCGGGATCCTCAGGCACCCACTGACACTAACGGCTCCCAGAGCCCACCTGCGGCCTCACCTGGCCGACATCTAACAGTGGCGGAGTGCCCAACCATTCACACTCATACTAACAGGCCACACGACCAGCCAATTTCACCACACCAATGCACCCATCCACAATACCATTCTGCAACCGCACCACAAATGCCAATATCCAACCACAATTTACCTATACCTTCTAACTATTCTTTAAACTACCCTCCCCGGGTACTCGTGAAAAGGGGTCCACTCTTCCCCCATCCACACCTTCGCACCATGCACACCACTCCGTACCACTTACTCCAACTCTCTCCACACCACTCATTCCAATACTCCATGTATTCCACATGCCTGTACTTGCACACCTGTGCTCTCATACTTGGTGCCGCCTGCACCCTTCTCTCCCCCAAGCGCATTTGCGCTGATCCACAACACTCACTACTCATACACTGCTCCACAAACCTGTCCAGTTCTTACACAGCATCATCTCATCTAACTACTCCCCTCTGAAGCTTGCGCTTCCCAGTCGTCCCTTTAAACTATTGCGCTCCCTCGTCATTATCATCCACTCTAATCTACCTGCGTCCCCACTACAGGTATCAGTCACTATCTAAACCTTAACGTTACCTAATGTCATCTTCGCTAGATCCCTACACACAATATCCTAACCCACCCGGGCTAGTTTTCACTGCCATACACCCCATAATCTATAGCGCATTTGCCCCACAATCATGGGAAGGGTGGCAGGGATGCCACCCTTACCCACCGTCATACGGCGTGAGTGGGACCTTGTGGGACCACCTCGTATGTGAGTCGTTGCCCGCCTGCCGGACCCCGTGCGTCGCCCCTTGCGGGGTCAGCGCGGGGCTGAACCGGCCGGGCCCCCACAGTACATTACCCCCAAGGGGCTCTCGTGCCTCCCCTGTCCCTCTAAAAACTACCCCTGTTGGTGTCGATGCATGGGTCACACTTCCGCAACCCGCTACCCATTCCATACCACCACAACCTTTCTCACTCACACCTCGCACCTCTCCCATCACCGGACCCTCTCGCTCGCACCCTTCCATACCCTCCTGACCAGCCATACACCTCACTCTTGGCCTCTCACGAACATCCGGGTCTATCTCGACCCCCAAGCTTATTAAATCACCTGGCGCATCATACGCACGACCATATTGGTCACCACTTACACCGGGTCCTCTTTCTCTTCACTTCTCCTCCATCACCTGCGAATCCCTCATCCGGTTAATGAGCACATCATCACGATCCGAACACAGACTTTGGACCAATTCTTTTACTTCCTCCTTTATCTCTTTCTTATCCTCTCTCCGTCGCTTCTTAATTTCGCTCACCCCTTCTTCCACTTCTTCTAATTTCTGCTTCACCTCCTTCATCTCCTCGTGCGCCCCCTTAAGTTCTTCCTCTAACTCCACCTTATTTTTTTTCTCTATGCTCCCGCACCTCCCGCTCTTTAACCTCCATCACCTCTACCACCTTGTTCATTTTCCTCATCAGGTCCTCATGTACCGTCTGACACTCTTTTTTAATTACCCCTACGTCCTTTTTCATCTCCTTCTGTGTCGATTTTAAACCCTCTATTACCGCTGTGTTCTTCTTTACCTGGTCCCCCAACTCCTTTTGTCCCACTGTCAGTTGTTCTACTCCCAGCGTCAACTCTTCTATACCACCTTGCAATTTTACAGTCCCCTTTCTCACCTCCTTCTCCATGCGCTCCTTACAGTGCCTCACCTCCTCGCGCACTCCTCCGACCTCCTCACTCACACCTCTTCTGATCTCCTCTCCCATCACTTGCATCTCCTGCCCAGATGCCACCCTCATCTGCTCCCTTTCCTCCCTGTGAGCATCCAATTTAGTTTCTACCCCCATTCTGACCCCCTCTATCTGCTGCCCCATTTGTTTAACTTCCCTTTCTGCTTGGTCCCTCATGTCCCTCAATTTGCCTTCCATACTGTTTTCTAACCCCTCTAACCCCTTTTTCATCCCTTCCATTTGATTCTCTTGAGCGGCCATTCTGTTTTCTACCCCTGTTAACCCCTCCTGTATTTCCCCTAATCTATTGTCTAATCCCTCAAATTTGTTGTCTAGTCCCTCCAATTTGTTTCCTAATCCCTCTATTCTACTCCCTAACCCTCCGATCTGGGCCCCCATGTCCTCCCTCAATTTCTCGCTATTGGACCCCATCCTTTGTTCTAACCGTTGGCTATTGGCCCCCATGTCCTCCCTCAATTTCTCGCTATTGGACCCCATCCTTTGTTCTAACCGTTCGCTATTCTGGGCCATAAGGGCCTTCATTTGTATTAAAAAAAGGTTCAAATCCACCAGCGGCGCGGCTACGGTCGCGGGCGCGGTCGCCGTAGCCATCTGCGAGGCGCCATTTTGCGCGCCCGTAACCTCGTGCGCGAGGACGCCATTTTGCGAACCTGCCGCCCTCACTGCTTCGCTCTCCTCATGTCCCTCAATTTGGTCCTGGATCGACCCTGCCTCACTCTCCTCTACCGGAACCCAGCCGTCTTGATCTCCCATAGCGCGACTTTCAAAATTCGGGTTTTTTGTAAAACAAAACAATTTCCAACTGCTTGTAATTTTGAGCGCGTTAAGCGCGCTTCGGGCCTCGTATCTCACTCCTCGACACCAATTGTTACGGATCGCGGTTAGATGTTATTTCGACCGAGCGGTGGTGTATTACCGCGACCTAACAGTTATTCCCCGACTCTTCCCCAACTCACCCGATTCCACCCGAACGTTGGCCAAATCGCGCTACGCTAAATCAATGATTGGAAAGGACACAACGACTGGGATCAATGAAACGACGCAAGGGGTACAGTTCTCAAGACCTCCGGAGGAGGGTATAATTAGTGGTGGAGAAAAGGGGTAGATTACAAGGTAGAGTGAGGTAAAAGACACAGAAGAGATGGGCACTTAAATACAATCTTATCTTATCCCAGACAGACCACAGACAAACGGAACAAGGCTGACTTACACAGGGATTGATGGCAGGAAGGGACAGGCAGTCGATAGCACAAGGTGCACCTTGGCTCAGGGACAGGATCAAGCATGGTCCAAGAGATGCAGGGAGGCCTCACAGCGCTCGGAGGTGGCGTCTTTCTTTCTCCAAGCTCAGCGAGCATCTGACGTCACCACTCCCTCGGCTGCGCATGCTCAACGGGGAGTGACACGCCCTCGGCTAGTTGGCTCCGCCCCAGATGGGACCGGTCCGCCGCTTCCATTGGGTGTGGGGGTTACCGGGCTCCGCCCTTGACGAGGAGCTGACAGGGAGCCCCTATTTGGTAACCCCGTCGAGCACATGTTTGATGGCGGCTCGTGGGGAAGGCCTCGTGCCCTCCCAACACCCCCTACCAACCAAGCCGGAGGGAGGACGTGCACTCCCTCTGCACGCCGCCGCCGTTGCTGTTGTTGTTGTTTCTGAACCGTGAGGAAGAGCTGCGGGGAGGTATTGGGAGGTCCTAAACTTCCTAACGGTGCCATACAATCACATTCTGGTGCAACGAAGGGTCAGAATTAATGGAAACGAATCCTTAACTGACATAGACTAAGAATAACTAGCAAGATGTCCTATAGTTGTCTACGTGAGATGCGGTGGACCTGGATGCGACATTTAATGGGGGGAAATAGGGGGAGGTCGGGTCTACAGAGTGTTGTTTACAGAAAATGGGACTAGGGAATGGGGGATTGGGGATAGTTGGGAAGTATTGAGGAAATAGGGGAATATTTACAAGCGGATATGGATGGATGCAAATCCCATATCCGCAACAATATATATATATATATATATTATATATATATATACACAAAGAATTAAGTTAAGCACCCCCCCCCCCCCGTTTTTTTACAACCTCGCACATTACAAGTTTGTTGTCGTCAAAACAGTGTAATATACCCATGATATTGCTATATTTTCTGGAGAAGTGATATTATGGTCACATAAAAACATAACAATCATGCCGTTTTCAATATTTTATTCTGAATAATGTAAGGTGAAATTTTTTGGGAATTTTAGGCATATTTTCACCTCAATTTAAGTATGGAGCTATAGGTCCATCACGGACAGTGTGGATGACGTTTATGTTTTCTAACGTACAGTCATTGTTCTGAGAAGACCTCTAGCGATCTTTGCGTCAATAACGTGTGTAGGACCCACGTGATCGGATCACTGACTCAACCCTACGTCTCATAGACCCTGTAAGCCGTCGTATGCGTTGCTGTGGCAGGTTGAACCCCCTCGAGCACGTTTGGGACATGTTGGGACGACAAATTGCGAAGATGGTCCCTCCAATAGCCAATCTGGATGAATTGGAACGTGCATTACATCGGGAATGGAACAACCTGCCACAGCAACGCATACGACGGCTTACAGGGTCTATGAGACGTAGGGTTGAGTCAGTGATCCGATCACGTGGGTCCTACACACGTTATTGACGCAAAGATCGCTAGAGGTCTTCTCAGAACAATGACTGTACGTTAGAAAACATAAACGTCATCCACACTGTCCGTGATGGACCTATAGCTCCATACTTAAATTGAGGTGAAAATATGCCTAAAATTCCCAAAAAATTTCACCTTAAATTATTCAGAATAAAATATTGAAAACGGCATGGTTGTTATGTTTTTATGTGACCATAATATCACTTCTCCAGAAAATATAGCAATATCATGGGTATATTACACTGTTTTGACGACAACAAACTTGTAATGTGCGAGGTTGTAAAAAAACGGGGGGGGGTGCTTAACTTAATTCTTTGTGTATATATATATATATATATATATATATATATATATATATATATATATATATATATATATATAATCTATATATCTATATCTATATATCTATATCTATAATCTATATCTATAATCTATATCTATATATCTATAATCTATATATCTATAATCTATATCTATATATCTATAATATATATCTATAATCTATATCTATAAATCTATATATATATATATATATATATATATATATATATATATATATATATATATATATATATATATATATATATATATATATATATATATATATATATATATATGAGAGTGTACTCTGGATCAGCATGTCGCTGCGTTCTTGGACGACGACTCAGCACCATCCCGACACACACCACCGTGTGTGCTATGGAATGAGTTGTTTTTCCGGCGCCTGGAGTGCAAATCCTACCACCAACCTCCTTGAGAGAGGACCTGTTGCCAGGTTATAAGGCAGCAAGTGGTGAAAATTTAGAAAGGGGGTGTGGACTTTCTATAGGCACTGTTTATATATATATATATATATATACATGTAGATATACAGTATTGGTCTTCAAAGATATTGAGTTCCCATTTTGCACGAAGTGCTTTCTTAAATACCTTCACCACGTCAACGATGCAGTGAAAGAGGTGCAATGCTGATGATTTGTCCTCCGCAGTTGTGCGGGAAGTGAGACGCAACTGAAAAACCGAATCGCATAAACTACGTGTGTCGGCCTCAGCAATGAATGCTGCTGCACGTTCTGTTAATTCATGATGCGAAGAGGCGTAAATTGTGGAGCGCAAATGACTTCGGAGGGACATAAAGTGGCAACTGGAATCACCGAGCAGCGAGTACCTGCCGTTGAACGTAATGTTTGTCGGGTAGAATCCATCTCACTCTCCGACATGCCTTGTCTGTTCTGCGCACATTTAACGTATTTAAGAAGGAGAGCGCGAACCTATGTGCTGCGCGTCCCGTCCTCCTTAATTACGCGACTGGTGTGTCCGGGGAATGAGGTGTGATGATTTGTGACAAATTCCCCCTCCCCAAAAAGATTTGAATCTGTAAGAATTCTGATGTTCTCGGGTAAGATTTAGTTGTCGGACTCCATTGCACAATTTCTGAACAGCATTAGAATGGTATTGCAGGTGCAATCCATGCGACATGACATCATGAAACCAGAGGAAAGGCAGGTTTGAGTTCGAAACATGTGCCTGATTTGTCCATTGTTTCCTTATGATTCTTTACCTCAAATATAATTTATTTTACATACGTTTTCACCAAATATAATTGAAATATAGTTTTGTTCATTCTTGCCTGAACAGCTTGAGGATGACGTTTTTTGTTTTTTTGTGACATGAGATTGAGGCTTGAAGAGGTCCTTCTGACATGAAGAGCGAGGTCCACAAAGTGACAGTGGGCGGGGGTTGTACCCCCCAATGCAAATCGGGGGCCAAATCTTCCCCATTCTTCCCTGCTGCCCAGATTCGTCAGGGCAGTGTGGTCACGATCAGAGTTCCAATCGACCCCATGGAGCCTGCCCTTTCCCGCTTGTTTCTTTTTTCTTTTCTCTCTCACTCTCATCCTCTCATCCTCTCAAACGTTGTCGTAGCCCTGACTTTGTGAAGGTGGGGGTACACCCTCTTGGATGTGGAGGATCTTTGGGTCGCTCCTGGGAGATCGACCGGCTGTCTCCGTGCTGCGGGCTTGTTCGAGAGAACTGTCTGGGGCTATACAACAACAAAAACAACAACAACAACCAACAAGCGAGAGAATGAATGAACACGAAGACAAAGAAATATATATACGTGTATGTATATATATATGTATATGTATGTATATATATATATATATATATATATATATATATATATATATATAGATATATATATATAGATATATAGATATATAGATATATAGATATATAGTTGTGGTTTTTAGAACCCTCACTTTGTAAATAATAATCCTTGTAAATAATCCCCTGTAAATATTCCCATTTTCGTGTAAAGGTCAAAGGTCGCACCCTCGCTGGTCCATATTGCAACACGTAGGACACATAGAAACCTCTTTAGATATCTCATTAGTATGTGTTCTAGTTAAGTATCTGTTCCCAATAGTTTGACTCTGCGTTTGCATAAAACCAATAAGATAGGCCCCTTCGATTATTCCCAATCTCTCTCTCTCCAGCCATCAATTAACACCTACAGTCGGGGTTGCTCATTTTCCTGCCCTCCCCTGCCTTTTGTTGGCCGCGTTTTGCTGCACAAGACGCCATTAAGCACGCGGTCAAGTCCGGAGAAGAAGGGGGGAGGAGCTATAGAGTGAGGCGGATCCCTGTTAAGGGTGGAGCCAAGGAGCCCTAATCACCCAACCAGGGCCGAGGCCAGCTCCTCCGTGGGCGTATCCAGATGAACCGCAGCTTAATACATGAGCGCGCTGCATAAGCGCTCGCGTGGGACTGCTTCAGAGAGAGTGGCAGAGTGGCAGGGTCGCAGAGAGAGAGGTGAGTTGGAGCTTCGTGGCTTCGGGCAGAGCAGAGCGCCGAGCGTGGTGGTTCGTGGCAGCCGAGAGGAGAGAGGGTTGGCGCGACGTGTCAGAGCTGGTGAAAGGGACTGCTTGGCAGAGTTGGAGAGAGACGGTCCGCTGGCGTTCAATAACGACCATACCAACCACGCTGCCTGCCGGAGTTTCGCCGCAGCACAAGAGATGTGAGCCGGAGTGAGCGTGGACGAGAACCGGACCGGTCGGTGCCCATGCTGATCGGCTGGACCTTTCTGCCCCTGCTATTCTCCATACGTGTAAGTCCGTTTGTGTTGTCCTGGGCGTGTGATAAAATAAGACCGTCTAAGGTTTGCCCTGTGTATCTGCTTCTTCCTCTTCCTGTACATTCTTCTCTTTCGTTTCTTCTTTGGTTTTGGTTTTGTATATAATTAATAAATGACACCTGTTCCTTCTTGTTCTTTGGGGTTTCCTCTCATCCGGTCGCTTTAGTCTTTTCCCTGATTGAATACCTGTGGCACGATTAGGAACCACTATAATCAGGTCTGGTCTTTGTTAACGGCCTGAGTCGTGGCTCACTTCACTCGGCGTGTCCATTACAGCCGCGGCTCGGGCGGGGCTCATTTCCTCGCTTACCGGAAGGCGCTGGTAATTAGGTAATAGGAGCAATTGGCCTACCACCCTATTCAGCGCTGACCGGAAGTGACGTCATAGCTCCAGGACTCGGACGGCCAGATAAATAGACGAGGGGATTAACCCCCCCCCCCCCTTGGTAAGGGGAGCGCCGTTCTCCGGATCCGCAGCAATTGGTGTCCGGGAGTGGGATTTGGGACCCGAACCAAATTTTGGACACTGAAAAAATTTGGTCAAAAATTGAGCGGCCCAAATTTATTATTAACATCCAAATTATATCGTGCCATGGATGGTCAAGGCGATCAGATGCCGGTGGGGGAGAATGAGGGGGTAGAATAATTAGGGATAACCCAGGACCACAGGGCAGAAGTGGGAGCAATGGAAGAGGAGGTTGAAGAGGGTGCGACAGGGGAGGTTACAGGAGCACAAAATGGCGGCGACTCGCACATGGCCGCGGCAGTCGAGCCCACAGCACCAATAGATATGGGCCTATTTATGACACAAATCCGGGTGTATGTGGGAGAAGAATTAGGGAAATTGACAGAAAAATTGGACGCCCGGAGTGACAAATCCACCAGGGAAATGAATGAATTGGGAAGCCAAATTGGGCGGTTGAGGAATGAATTGGGCGATCAAATAGGGGGGTTAGAAAGCAAATTTGGGGGATTAGAGAACCAAATTGGGGGGTTGAGAAATGATATGGGAGACCAAATGGGGGGGGTTAGAAAGTAAATTAGGGGACCAATTGGAGGACATAAATGGCCAAGCCCGGGAAGTAAATGAGGGGCTGGCGAGGGGGCAAGCCAGGTATGAGACAAGGGAAGTTGAGAGGGAAATTGACAGCGGGGCAGGCGAGAAGAGCACATCGGTACGCGACGAGGTAATGCGGCTAGAGGAGCGCGGGGGAAGCGAGCCGGAGCAAGGCAAAGTCACGTGGACGGGACTAGAAATCGCGACACGGGTGTAGAAAAGCCAACGGCCGTCAAATTGAATAAAGAAATGTCGGGAGCACCGGGGAAGGTCGAATTGGAAAATAAAATTGTAAGCACGCCGGCGGTCGTTGGGCTAGGAAAAGAAAAAGAATTAATTCCAAATGAAATGGTTATAGTGGAAATTGAAATTGGAGAGACGGAAGAGATAGGAATGGAATCGGAGATTGAGATGGAATGCATGCAAAGTCTGTATTCGCATCATGGTGCCGTACTTGCTAACCTGAATGAAAGTTTGCAGGTGTGTGTGAAGAAGAGGATCCCGAAGGTAAGTCGGGCTGTACATGGTGCGAAAAGGTTTTTCGGAAAAGTGTTTAGCGCGAAAGGATTTTTTGTGCGCTTGGGATCGTGAAAGCACCCAGGCGTTGGTGGAAGGTCCTTGGTGTGCTGCAGTACGAATGGCGCGCGTGTGAGGAAAAGGTGTGTGAAGGCGAACGGCGCGCGTGTGCAGATGGTGCCGGAGCGCGAGTGTGTTACAGTGAGTGAGAATGAATGCACGACAGAGTGTGATTGTGACACGGAGAGTGAGATGGATGGAGAGAGTGTGTGGGGATGCACACCTGAGTTGGTTGTGGAGCGCATTATTGGGTGTGCAACAGATTGCACACCCCTGGGTAGGTGTGCTCTGAGTGGTTGCATGCGGGAGCACACACCCGTGAGTGGCACGGAGCACGCACCGGGAGAGTGTGCACAAGAGTGTGCACGGGGAGAGAGTGCAGTGACGGAATGTGCGGAGTGCATGAGGATGACTTGGTGTGTGAATGTGAGTGTAAAAGGGGTCACGTATGTGTGTGAGCATACAAGCCGAGCATCGACGTTGACCGGGTTAGCATCTAGGCCGACGTATAGCCGATGTGAGCTCTCGGTCCGTGCCGGGCTTTGTGTGCTGCGGGGACCGGCGGGGATCGGTGTCACGTCGCTCTTGCTCGGGGCGCCGTGCACGATTCGGGCCGGGCCCCGCCCTGCACGGTCGATTCCGAGCTTTGCTAGGCAAAGCCCCCGGCCCGGTTCGAGGGGAGGTAGGAGGGGTCGGAGCGGCGCCCCCTTGCGGTGGCGACGTTTCGGCCGGGCAAGGCTGGGCCATCGCTCATGGGAGCGCAAGGCGTTGCACCGGGATGGTGCCTGGTGCCTTGGCCTAACCAAACCTCCTCCCCTGAACCGAATGCCGGACGGACTCAACCTACAGTAGACCAAACCGCCCGTATGCATTGCTCGGCTTTGTGAAGCCGAGCTGTAAAGAATGCATGGACGTACCGAGGAGGCTCAGACATAGCGGACTGTGATGATGATAGTGTTATTGTTTGGAATTGATAGGGATTTGAAATTGGAATTGATAGTGGGTGAAATTGGGATGATAGTGGTATTCATTGGAAATTGATACCCAGTGTTGGGGGGTGGTATCTCTACCATCCCTCACAATTGGGGGCAAAGGAGCTATAGTTTTATGGGGTATGGTGGTGAAAACCTAGCCAGGGAGGGTTAGGTTATTGATTAGGGATCTAGAGTGACCATAGGGACAAGATTTAAGTAGTGACATTGTACCTGTAGAGGGGACGTAGCAGATTAATGGATTATAATGACGAGCGAGTGCTTAGTGTGATGGGAAGACGGGGAAGCACGAGTTGTAGGGGAAATAGGCAGTTAGATGATGCTGTGTGTGTGAGAAATTGTGTTGAGACGAGTGGAATGGTGGTTGAGGTGTATGAGGACAAAAGGTGTGCCCGAAAAGAGGGGTGTGGAATAAATGGTGTGGAGGAAATGGAGTGTGGAACGAGTGGAGTGGTTGTTGCGAAAGGAGTGGATGGGGAAGGATGGACCCCTTCACGAAAACCCAGGGAGGGTAGTTTAAGAGTAGGTAGAGGGAGTAGGTAAATTGTGGTTGGATATTGGCAGCTGTGGTGCGAGTAGTTGCACGGGAGTGTTGTGTTGGGTGCATTAGTGGAGGAAATTGGCTGGGTGTGTGGCCTATTAGTGAGAATGGTTGAATGGGCACTCCGCCACTGTTAGTCTGTCGGCCAGGTGAGGCCACAGGTGGGCTCTGGGAGCCAGTTAGGGAGTTGTTCAATGGGGCCCAAGGATCCAGAGGACGGACCCGGGTAGCCCGACGCCAGAGAGGGCGGTAGGGGGTGAGAGCGCCAGAGGGCCTTCCCCAAGTTAGGTTAGGGAGAGGAGCAGGTAAACTCGGGAGGCGACTGCAGTGGCGGAGGTGTGCAGGTAAGCGTACCTGCTGGTGAGCCACACGACCCAGCCCTGAAATTGTGCGAGGGCACAGGGAGTAGAATCGGGGGAGTGAGACCCCAAATTGATGAGCACCACAGACTGGTCAATGGGAATTCGGTTCTTAGAACCACATAGTGTAAGATGGCCAATGGATTGGCAGGGTGAGACCCCGGGTAGTGTAAAAGTGTTAATGTCATTTAGGATAGTTAGGATTGGAATCTCTTCGCACCATCTACATCCACTCACCTGAGGTGATAAGACTCCACACCGATTTTTGCAGACATTTGGTATGAAAGACGCATCATGACGTGGGTGTGACATTGCTCATTGTTCCATCTCTTCCTCCTTATGAGGGATTGATGAAAAATTTGGTTTAGGAGGGATTGATAGGAAATTGGGATGATGACGAATTTGGTATTAGGGGAGATATGGGGAAGACAGGAAATTAGCGACGAATCTGTAAATTGTGTAGATACGGGGAGGGGCAGAGCAGGTGACATGGGGGGGGGGGGTGACGGACGGTAGGGATGAGCTTCCTTAGCTCGCTCTCCCGTGCCCTTCATGTCGCATTGCCTCGTATTGATGTGTACCCTTGTGCCTTCCCCCCGCTGATTACTTGGCCTCCTTCCCCCACTCACGGATCTGTTTGTTTTGGGCCCGGGGGGAGTGCGCAGGTGGCCGCAGTTGTGCGCCCGTACCTTCTCTGCCTCCGGCCTGCACTGATGCACCATATGGACCATGCTGGCACCACTTTATGGACCGCACATTTTGCGGCCGAGCACCCTTCATGGACCACCCGGCTGTGGCCTGGCATCGCTGCTGGGGATCTTGCTTGCAGACCACGGTCAAGGTGGCACCTATGCCAAGCAGGTGAACCACCTTTAGTTGGCCCCTGCTGGCCCTAATTTAAAAAGTGGATGCGGTTTTGTGCCTTTTTTAGATTTCAAATAGGCCGCAAGCAAAGAGGTCACCCAGAACCATCGGCCCAGCAGCCATCGGCCCACCAGAGAAGACGTCAGACGCCATTGACATTGACATTGATTATTGTGTAGAACTGTGCACTGGATGGTGCTGACTGTGCATTTTCATTTGTGGTGCAATTCTCTCTTTTGTGCTTGGTGGTGCTTTACGTGCATTTTGTTTGTTGTGGTGCATTTATTATTCTTGGTGCATATGGTATGGTGTATCAGTGCATGGCATTTATTTCCTCTTCTCAAAAACATCTTCTTTTGTCTCCCAAAAAGACAGGTCCTGGGTTATAGTTGTAAATACCAAATAGTAGTCTTTGTAAATATGCCCCCACCGTAAATGTGTAGTTTGAAAATGAATTCCGTGATTCGGTTAGTCTGTGGGCATGAGTCTGCCAGGTAGAATGCAACGCAGCAGGCGGGACATATTTAGTTTTAAAAATGTCGCACTCAGGGTCAGATTTATAGTAGAGGGTATTTACATCTAAGTGCCACACTAAATGTTAAAAGATATCCCTTGTGAAACGGCCCGGAATGTGCCTGGGGAAGGGAGGGTGCAGTGTTGCGGTTTTTAGAACCCTCACTTTGTAAATAATAATCCTTGTAAATAATCCCCTGTAAATATTCCCATTTTCATGTAAAGGTCAAAGGTCACACCCTAGCTAGTCCATATTGCAACACGTAGGACACATAGAAACCTCTTTAGATATCTCATTAGTATGTGTTCTAGTTAAGTATCTGTTCCCAATAGTTTGACTCTGCGTTTGCATTAAACCAATAAGATAGGCCCCTTCGATTATTCCCAATCTCTCTCTCTCCAGCCATCAATTAACACCTACAGTCGGGGTTGCTCATTTTCCTGCCCTCCCCTGCCTTTTGTTGGCCGCGTTTTGCTGCACAAGACGCCATTAAGCACGCGGTCAAGTCCGGAGAAGAAGGGGGGAGGAGCTATTGAGCGAGGCGGATCCCTGTTAAGGGTGGAGCCAAGGAGCCCTCATCACCCAACGAGGGCCGAGGCCAGCTCCTCCATGGGCGTATCCAGATGAACCGCGGCTTAATACGGGAGCGCGCTACATAAGCGCTCGCGTGGGACTGCTTCAGAGAGAGTGGCAGAGTGGCAGGGTCGCAGAGAGAGAGGTGAGTTGGTGCTTCGTGGCTTCGGGCAGATCAGTGCGCCAAGCGTGGTGGTTCGTGGCAGCCGATAGGAGACAGGGTTGGCGCGACGTGTCAGAGCTGGTGAAAGGGACTGCTTGGCAGAGTTGGAGAGAGACGGTCCGCTGGCATTCAATAACGACCATACCAACCGCGCTGCCTGCCGGAGTTTCGCCGCGGCACCAGAGACGGGAGCCAGAGTGAGCGTGGATGAGAACCGGAACGGTGCCCACGCTGATCGGCTGGACCTTTCTGTCTGCTATTCCCCATACGTGTAAGTCCGTTTGTGTTATAAGACCGTCTAAGGTTTGCCCTGTGTATCTGCTTCTTCCTCTTCCTGTACAATCTTCTCTTTCATTTCTTCTTTGGTTTTGGTTTTGTATATAATTAATAAATGACACCTGTTCCTTCTTGTTCTTTGGGGTTTCCTCTCATCCGGTCGCTTTAGTCTTTTCCCTGATTGAATACCTATGGCACGATTAGGAACCGCTATAATCGGGTCTAGTCTTTGTTAACGGCCTGAGTCGTGGCTCGCTTCGCTCGGCGTGTCCATTACAGCCGCGGCTCGGGCGGGGCTCATTTCCTCGCTTACCGGAAGGCGCTGGTAATTCGGTAATAGGAGCAATTGGCCTACCATCCTATTCAGCGCTGACCGGAAGTGACGTCATAGCTCCAGGACTTGGACAGCCAGCTTAATAGACGAGGGGGTTAACCCCCCCCCCTCCCTTGGTAAGGGGAGCGCCGTACTCCGGATCCGCAACAATATATATGTATATATATATATATATATATATATATATATATATATATATATATATATACATATATATATATATGTAGGGAGCTGTAATGCCCCTCCCCCTTTGTATATCCTTGCTGCTTTACCAATTACCAAGTATAACCAATTATATGTTTTGTTTTGACTTGCTACTGTACTCTTTTATGATACTGAGTTCTTTCTACTGCATTGAGGATGTGTAATATCCTAATAAGGAGTTCTCTGCCTGTGTGCTCTGGCCTGCGTGGGCACAATCTCTAGTTCCCCTTTTCAGGCCTTGGAGGCAACTCTTATCTCTCTTTGCCTTTCTCCTGACTCTGCCATTATCTTGCAAGTTGACAGTTTTACGAGTGTCCACTCCCCTTTGTACTTTCCCAAGCCAGCTGCTATACAGAAAGTTGTAAACATGTTGTCACATAATGCTGACCATCTCCTTATCAGAGCTAACCCATGACTGGCCTTGGATGAACTTCCTTTAATTAACTGAACAACAGGATGGGACTATGGTGGGAGGCCCAATGAGCCCATTCTGTCTCTGTGTCTTGTGAGCTAACTCCACCCCTGACTTTCTTTATATAAAGCAATGTTAATTGAATTATTTCAGAGCATCTTGTTGTACTGTTGGTCATTCCTTGTGAGTTTCAATGCAACTTTGCTGTCCTCAAGCTTGAGTACTCGAGTTCCAATAAATATATCCGTTGCTCCTTTCTTCTGAGTCTTTTGAGTCCCAAGTCCTAAGTCCCAATCCGACAACTGGTGGCAGCGGTGGGATCAGTCTGGGCAGTCCGGGACGCGGTCCCAGGCAAGGGAGTGGTGAGAGACCAGCTGGCAATTGATCCGGGTCAGGTGAGCTGTGGTTTTCTTTTGTTTTTTCCTTTTTAGCCCGGGGGTCAGTCCAAATTGTAACCCACTCTCTCTTGCTCGGTCGCCGTACGTTCCGTTCCCTGCTCATACCTGTTCCACGAACCTAAATTTAATTACGGACCGCTTGGGTCCTGGAGCAACTGATTGTTTATGGACTCGTTAGGGTAACGTTACGTAAGGAGAAGTGCCCCACGTTGGGCGCCTGAGGTTAAGGGGTAATAGATCTCTGGGTTGTAAGGGTAAGGATAAGGGCGGCGTCCCGATCCGAGGCCTACCCGGGAGACGTTGGGATTTTAAGTAAGATCAGAACTATTATACGGGCGTAGGACGCCAGGAAAGTGCAGTAAGGGTAGGATAGACGGCTGTGTAGGCGGGCGAGCCTCTCAGGAGAGTAGGTAGCGCGGCCGTACCACGCGAGGCGGGCGAACCTCACGAGTACAAGGCTGCGAGCCTCTCAGAGTTAGGTAGACGGCTGTAAACGCGAGGCGGGCGATCCTCACGAGTACAAGGCTACGTCGGTAAACTAAATTTTCCTAGGATGGGTAACAGTATGGGTAATAAGACAGTAAAGGCAGGTGAACCGCTTAGACATACCCCAGCATTTTTTATGTTTAAGAGGTATGGCTATGCTGCTGTGAGACCAGGGAAGTCATGGGTTGCATTGACGAAGGATTTAGGAGAACCGTGGCCCGAAGGAGGGTCTTTTGCGCTGGAAAAATTGGACGTGTTGTATGAGACATTAGAAAAGTTCGAACAGGCCACGAAACACTTTCCGCCTGACTATTGGAAAGTCTTTGGCTGGTGGAAGGAAGAAGCGATGAAGCGACACGCAAAGTCGAAACAGGCCAGCTTGGCTGGTGAGGTAACAAAACTCAAGGGTCTGAGGAAACAGGCGAATAAAGAGCAGGATGAAGCGCTTAAGGAAATAGAGAGGCAGGCCAACGCGCGACTGATGCCGCTCGTTGAAAACCCAGACCCCGCGAGAGGGGAGGCAGTGACCAATCTACCCTCCCCAGCCCCAGTCCTAAGCTCTGTCCCGGGGTTTCAGGCACCACCTATCCTTTCTGCGCCCCCGCTACCACCTCCCTATAACCCCGCTACCATCGCGCCCCAGATACCCCAGAACCACCCGAGCCAGGGAAGGCCGTTTGCACAACTCGGGGCTAACGGAATAGATGACGGGACCGACATCGCAGGGTTCCCGCCACCGATAGGACTGGATGGGTTATACCCCTCACTGGTAGGTTGTAAGGGGAAAAGGACCTCACAAACTACCCCATCGGAATGTCAGGAAATAGAGGAAAGGAAAACATTGTGCCCCGTACAAGTTATCGGAGTTGACGCCCAAGGACAGGGGGTTCGAGAAAGGGTACCATGGAAAGAATCCTCTTTAACTGTAATGCGGGAAAGGATTCAACATTTGCTTATTGAGGATCCGCGGCAGATAGTGCCGACCATGTCGAATTGGTTTATGGCTGGCGAGTGCGACTATAGAGACATAACTCATATGGGAGTATCCGTGCTCCCACCCAAAGTATGGGAAAGGGCTAGACAAAGAGCACACTGGCCGCACGACGACCCAAGGGCGGTGGGTGCAATCCCCCGGATAACACTAGTACAATGGGACGCACTGAAGCTCCGGCTGCTGGGTGCCATCGAGCATGCGCTGTTGCCAGCAGGAGGTCCGGATTGGGGAAAAATTGGGGCCATAAAACAAAAGGCAGGAGAACCAATTGGAGAGTACCGAGAAAGGTTGGAAAAGGCCATGGCGCGCTGGGGAGGACTGGGTCCGATGCAGCTGGGAGGGCTACCCCAACCATTGGTAAATCAATATCTAATCGAGGGGCTTCGGCCGGTGTTAAAGAAACAGGTACAGACCGTCCTCTTCGGCTGGAAGGGAATGACAACCAACGAATTATGCGACAAACTGGAACAATGCCCGGGCTCCTCCCTAGAGGAGAAGAAGGATATTAAGGAGGAAATATTGCAAATGTTTGTCCAGGAGAAACGGGCTCAATTTAACCAAAATAAAAAAGGGGATCAGAGTCAGAACTACATACACGAACAGTGCCAGAAGTGGGGACCTGTTCGAGGTCCAGAGGAACATAGGAGGAGTTGTTATCCTTTTTTCTATAAGGGCCAATTCCCCAACGGAGAGTGGATCCCCAGCGAAAATGAAAACTGCGACGGTTGTACTGAGGAAGATTTTGGACTAATAAATATGAACGAGGTAAAACAGCAATGGACAATACCACCCCCTCTTCCCCTTCCTCCTCAAAACCCTCAAACTTGGAATGTGCAAGGGCCCCCTCCCCAAAATTGGTATCCACCAAGACCCCTTCTCCAAAACCCCGGACCACCCCCCAATAGTGGGATGCAGAACGGACCAAGGGGGAACTGGGCCCCGCCTCGGGGTCCGCCGCAGTGGCAACCAGTGAACCAGTCACTTTGGGGGCCGCCAGAACGTAGGCAGGGCGGAAGGGGAGCTGTAGAGGGACGACCTATGCCCTCCGCACCACCGGTTCCGCAGGAACCGTGCCATTATTGCAAGCAGATGGGACACTGGATACGTGATTGCCCAAAGGCTCGTAAGGGGTTTCAGCCCCAATACAATAGAGGGGCCTATTGACGGGACGCTGGCGAGTCGCCCAAGGAGTGTCCTCTCTTGACCATGACACCGGCAGAGGAACCAACTATGATGTTGGACGTGGAGGGAAGACAATTAGAATTTCTCGTAGATACGGGCGCGACTCGCAGCACAATTAACAAGGGGCAATTGCCCTCTTTGCGCCCTACGGCCAGGAACGTTCAAATACTGGGTGTTTCGGGTTTACCCCAAGCGCTTCCTATTTCGGAGGAAGTGCGAGTAACATGCGGCCCGCTGGAGGCTAAACATGCTTTCTTGATGACCACTACCGCCCCGACGAATTTGCTGGGACGGGATTTATTGTGCCGTTTGGGCTGTCAAATCTCATGTACCGAGGAGGGAGTTTTCGTAGACGTCGCGGAGTCTAAACGCGACTTGTTGATGACGGCACTGGCTCGTCCCGGCCCCACCGCGTATTGGTGGCGCTTGGATCCAGGGGCTTTGTCTGCTTGGACATATATCATAGATAATGTGTGTTTGGACAGTTCAGTGCTGCGAGATTGGATGCAACAGCACCAAATTTCGATAAAGGACTTAAAGGATAATCCACCCCATTGCACTGCGTACTATGATGCAACGGGTGAGGACGAGAACTACCGGGAAAGGGTTAAGGAAAAGCTGGGCGAATGGATGCCTCTACACTTGTCACGGGTATGGATCGGGCGTGAGGGAATAGGAATTGAGGTAGTCCTAACCCCGAGTCAGCATGCGCTGACCCAATACCCCGAAGGAGCGGTCGCCCATGTTACCCTCACTACTGCCAAAGGGTGGCCGCCGGAAAGTGTAGGTTGGATGGTAGGGAGGTTACGAGAAGTTCCCTTACATGGTTATCGGTGTAAGAGGGGCCGCTGGACTTTGAAACAGCTCGAAAACGGTGAAGGGTTCTCAATTGACATTAAGGCAGAACGGAGGGACGGAAAGTTCGAAGAGGCAGAGTTGCCCCCCAAAGGCACCTATGCCATGAGGGCAGTGCTGACGGACCCGGGTGAGTCGGATTACCTCCTAGCGGAGGTGCCAGACAATTTATGGCCCAAAAGCGACGGCGAGGTTGGACGGATGCGAGACGCCAAACCTCTAGTGATAGCAGTGCAGCCGGGGATGCGCTTGCCAAACGTAAAACAGTATAAGCTACGACCTGAGGCCGACGTAGGCATAGCACCAGTGATTCAATCCCTAGTGGAACAGAAGATTATCGTAGAAACTAACAGCCCATGTAATACACCAATTTTGCCAGTTAAAAAGCCGTCAAAGGACAAATGGAGATTTGTACAGGATTTAAGGGAGGTGAACAAGGTGATACAGGGCATATACCCACTAGTTCCAAACGGAGAAACCCTCATGATGTCAATTCCGCCGGACGCAACATACTTCACGGTCATCGACCTTTGTTCTGCGTTTTTCTCTGTGCCCATCGCGCCTGAGTCACAATACTTGTTCGCTTTCACCCATAGGGGGCGCCAGTATACTTGGACAGTACTACCTCAGGGGTTTTCAGATAGCCCCACTCTGTTTTCCCGGGCGCTGCACCGCGACCTGGCGGATGTGGAATTGAAGGGAGGGTCAGTGTTGCTGCAATACGTTGACGATTTGTTGATTTGCTCCCCTTCAAAGGAGGCGTGCGAAATGGATTCTTTGGCCCTATTAAAGGCCTTGGCGGCCAAAGGCCACAAAGTAGGCAGACCAAAACTTCAGTTTGTGCGGCAGGTTGTAACTTACTTGGGACACGCCATTTCGCACGGAAAACGAGAATTGGATGCTGGACGAGTGACCGCTATCACGGAGCTGCCTCGCCCTCGCTCGCAACGGCAAATGCTGCGCTTCCTAGGTATGACGGGATACTGCCGCACTTGGATACTTGATTTTGCGCTGCTGGCTAAACCACTGTACGAGGCGACCAAATCAAATGCCCCGGACCTATTGATATGGACGGATGAATTGAGGCGATGTTTTGACGGGCTGAAACAGGCGCTGGTTACGGCACCGTCATTAGGACTCCCGGATTATGCAAAACCATTTACCCTTTACACTCACGCCGTGGGAGGTTTCGCCCAGTCAGTTTTGACACAGACCCATGGGGATAAGGAGCGGCCGGTGGCCTACTTTAGTAAAAAGTTAGACCCGGTCGAACAAGGGTTTCCGGTGTGCTTGCAAGCCGTGGCAGCGGCCAGGTACGCAGTAGAAAGAACAGCGGACATTGTTATGGGACACCCAGTAACGCTACGGGTACCACATTGCGTCACTTCGCTGCTGTTACAGCAAAGCACACAGCATTTGTCTAACACTAGATTAATGCAATACGAATCCGCACTGATCACTGCAGCCAACATCACGATCGAACGTTGCACGACGCTCAACCCAGCCTCACTGATGCCCACTCCTGAGGAGGGCGAACCTCATGTGTGCACCGACGTTGTGCAGCTAGTCTCCACGGTGCGATCGGATTTAAAGGACAATCCCTTAGAATATCCCGACTGTACATATTATGTCGATGGATCAGCTAGGCGCGCATGGGACGGGTCCCTGTTGTCCGGGTACGCCGTGTGCTCGGATAGCGAAACGGTAGAGAGCGGGCGTCTTCCACCTACATTTTCCGCACAGCAGGCGGAGCTGTGCGCCTTGACCAGAGCGTGCAGCTTGGCGGAAGGCCTTGCCGTCAACATTTACACAGATTCGGCCTACGCTCACGGCGTAGTCCACGAGAAAGGAGCCATCTGGAAGATGAGAGGTTTTCTCACATCTGCCGGTTCAGTGATAAAGAATGGCGCGTTGGTAGAAGGGCTCCTCCGAAGCATTTTACTTCCCCGCGCTATCGCGGTAATTAAGTGTCGTGGCCACCAAAGGGCGGACACTGACGTTGCCCGGGGCAACGCAAGGGCGGACGAGGCGGCAGGAAAGGCCGCCAACCAACAGATAGAACGCAACATGCCGATGGTGACACGAGCACAGAAGACAGCCGCACAGATTGCTGACATACCGACTGCGGGACCACCCGCCACACCAACTAAGGACGATATCATAAATTTGCAAAATGCTGCACCGACGGCTGAACACGAGGTCTGGCTCAAACGAGGAGCGACACGCCCTGGGCCAGGGGAAATGTGGACCCTTGATGAAAAACCTATAGCACCCCAGGCTTTACTGCCCTGGCTGGCACGCATGGCTCATCAGAATGGTCATGTGTGCCAGAGGGGGGTGATGGGACAGATAGACTACACTTGGGCAGCGCCAGGACTGTCACGGATTGTATCCGAAGTGTGCCGATCGTGTGTGGTCTGCCAGCAACACAATAGAGGGGCGCCACCGAGACATGCACATGATGGGGGACGACCCCCGCCTAGTGGGCCGTTCGCAACTATCGAGTTCGATTTTACAGAATTGGAACCAAGCATGTCGTTTCGCTATGTGTTGGTAATCGTAGATACGTTCACCAAATGGGTCGAAGCATACCCATGCGTCAAATCCGATGCTCCGACAGTAGTGAAGCGCCTCGTGCGGGATTTTATGTGCAGATTTGGCATTCCCCAGATAATTTCGTCAGATCAAGGAGGCCATTTCACGGCGCAGGTGGTTAAGGGCATCCTGAAGGCGTTGGGCGTTAAACAATCCTTCCATTGCGTCTACCACCCACAGTCCTCAGGACTTGTGGAACGAACGAACAAGACTTTAAAGAATAAACTAGCGAAACTTTGCGCAGACACAGGCTTGAGGTGGCCAGAGGCTCTTCCGCTTGCATTGATGAGCATTCGTTCCACCCCGGGTCGCACTACGGGCCTTTCCCCCCACGAAATATTAATGGGACGACCTATGAGCTTGCCCGTTTCAGCACCAACAGACATGTCCACCCTTGCTTTGCCAGTAATGGATGACATGCTTTTGAGATTTTGCATAGGCTTGTCGAATGTGGCACGCAGCATCCATGCTCGAGTACGAGAGGCGCTGCCTGAACCAATAGGCCACGCCATCCACAACTTTCAGGCCGGCGACTGGGTGCTCGTGAAGCACTTCACCCGCAAGGCTGCTTTGGAGCCACGGTGGAAGGGACCATTCCAGGTGCTACTGGTCACACCGACGGCAGTCTTCTGCGAGGGTAAACCTTCGTGGATCCACGCCACCCATTGTAAGTTGTCCATCCCCGCACCACAAGCCACACAAGACACCGCACCTCACATTGCTGCAGACACCACACCTCACACCGCTGAAGACAATGCACCGTCTAGGGCACCACAGTCTCCTAAGGGCGGCGATGACGGTCATGATGATGGGAATTCTGGGCAGCTGCCTAACAAACCCCGCCAAGGATAGGCTTCTGCAGTTTAACCCACTGAGAGAGGATCTCCCCAAATACCCAGGGCACGACAACTACACGTTATTTAAACTTTACTCCGTCAAATACATAACGGCTCCCCGGGGACAGGGGATAGTAGTACATTGCTGTGAGTTGGAGACACATTTCAAGTGGTTATCTGTAAGATGGATGGAAGCCATGGTGGTACATAATGGGACACCACAGGCACGCATGACAACCCCACGCATAGTCTTAACTAAAGTTAGACAGGTGGAAAATGGAAGGTTTACTGGGACCGTGAATAGTCACGCCGCCGCAGGATATCAATGGGGCACGGGCATCGACAATACTACTCTCCTACTGTCGCATGCCCTCGTCGGCCCACACACCACGATAATACTTGAATGTGGAATATGGCCCCCGCGCACGCTGATTAGAAGGAACAAAAAGAGGGGAGAGACCCAACACCAATTCCGGCCTAGTTGTGCCGCCTACGTTATTAAACCCCCTCCTGCCCAGGAAGTAAGAAGGAAGCCAGAGGAGAACACATACTGGAAGGTCGCACGGCATATGGCCACAGTACAGAATAGGACACAGTGTTGGATGTGTATGCACCTTCCCCGCACCAGCACAGCAGGCATACCAATGGTAGTGTTACCCCTATCACTCAATGATTTGTGCTCGATGCCATTAGATACCAAATGCATTAGTACAACTCTGACAAGCCAAGGTTCTGATGAAACCGCGTGTAAACGAGTTTTCCAGTACTCCCCTCCCATTCTGTCCCGACACTTTGAGGAACGTCCGGCGCCGGTTTGGGTCAAGCCGGCATGGGGGGCCCTCTGCTTAGAAGGAAAGGGCCAAGTAATGGTAGGCAAATCCGTGTGTAGAGATACCCTTCCCGCGGACCCGAGAAAAGGGAAACACACGCTGCTAGTGAACGTTACAAGCTCGCCCTTGCATAACCTCACACACCTCCAGTTGGCATGGAAAGGGGAAAACGGGACAAACACTATCCCAGGCCTTCTCACTTGCATGACCACCCATTTGGTGGCTCCGCACGGGACCATGTTTGTATGCGGGAATAAAGCTTACCCGTATTTACCTGATAATTGGGGAGGAATTTGCTATTTAGGATCAGTTTTCCCAGAGATGGAAATGCGACAGCACTTGCATAATACCACCGCACTCATAAGGACACAACGAAGCACCTATTGGCACGACGACGACACCACTACTTTACACGGCGCTGATTGGGAGAAAGCCGTTAGTTTCTTCTTCCCATGGGCTGGGACGGTCATGAACAGTTACCGCATTGACAAAATTGCGTTAATCTTAGAAAGGGTGGCCAACGACACCGCTACAGCACACGACGAAATGTTGGACACGGTTGTCCACCTGCGTACAATGGTTATGCAAAATAGGGTTGCGTTAGATATGCTACTGGCAGAACGAGGAGGGGTATGTGGGATAATTAAGGGTAAATGTTGTACTTTTATTCCTGACCCTTCACAAGGGGTCAGTGCTGCTATTATAAGGTTAAGAGAAAGTGCTCACACATTGACAAAGGATCGCATGGATCGGGAAGCCTCCCACCAGTGGCTTACCGACTGGTTTAAAGGATGGACAGGGACGATAGTAAAGTGGATATTGACCGCCTTGGCAATAGTCCTTGGACTAGTGGTTTGTTGTGTACTAATCAAGGCTTTAGTCCTTGCGTGTGCGAGAAAGTTTACCACAGGATGGACACTGAAGACGACACCGGAAAAGGCCATGGTGATGATCGACCAGCGGATCGCGGGTCCGGATGACACACCAGCTGTCAACTCAACTGCCAATCGCGGATCCTGGGACGACGACCTGAACGAGTCCCTGGGCCGCGACAATGAGATCTCCGCTTCCGAAGATTGTTCTTCCATTGTTGATATTACCGATAATGATGTCGAGTACACTTATGCGGACCTCGAAGCATTTCAGGCTACCAGAAGGCCGTTTAAACTGGGCCCCGACACGTCGGAAGAAGAAATCGACGATTTCCTGAAGGATTCCTCTCGTTTCTTCACGATATGCCATGCCGTGGCTATGACTATGGGCCGTCCACTCCGCAGGCCTACGCCACCTGAGAATAATGTTACTGATGATGTTACCAATGATGATGTGGGCCACTTGCGAGGGTCCCCGGCTGATGTTTATGTTTCAATGCAGGCTCTGCCTCTCCATGTTTCACGAGCTCACCTTTATGTCTCACAAGCCCACAGAGAGTCAAACGCCACTGACCCAGTTCGGGATTTGGACCCAGCTGTGAACCCAAGCCCGGATGGAGAGGAACTCGATCGTGAAAATACTCTGAGTTCCGAGTCTGATTGTTTTGGAGATTCGCCCTTGAATAACAGCGAAGCAAGCAGCATCGCCTCGGACGATCTCGACTTTGACCCAAAGGAAGTTTCTCTCCCACCTTTGGATCGTTATGCTTTATTTCATGGCCATAGGTTTGAGCCACCTGATACTGACGATGTTGTGTCTTCCCCAGATCACCAGCACGTAAGAGACCTCATGAACATGAATATCGATTGAGCGCTGAAGATCTACAAGGATTTCACTTGGGGAAGCCTGGGCGAGCTCCAGTTGGGGAGGAGTCCGGCTGCACCTCTGTGGACCAAGGGTGGGTCGGAGATCTTCCTGGGTGTGGACCCCGGTGGAACCAGAGGTCTTCGTTGTGGATTTGGCGCGCTATTCGATCTTCATGTCTCTACGGTCTCACCTCATACACCCATCTACACCCGACTTACATCATACATCCACTTACACCCACTTGCACCCACACACCCGCGGATCAGCCTGCTGGGTTCGTTGTGCGGTACTGGGTACGGGACATGCTCACTGGGCTGCATTCGTGTGGTACGTTACGTTTAGTTACACTCTCTCTCTCTCCCACCTCTTTTGGTGGATTTTGTGTGCCATTTGATCACTCTGCTTTTACGGCCTTACATTGCATACTCACATACAGACGCGAATCATCCTACTGAGTTTGTGTGGTGCTTTGGTACGGGACATTCTTACGGGGCTGCCTTCGCGTGATATGTTGAATGATTTTTCTGTTTTTGTTTGAAATAAAGGCCTTTGATTGGCTCATAGATAACTTTTTATCTTAGATCCAAAAGGGCGGTATGTAGGGAGCTGTAATGCCCCTCCCCCTTTGTATATCCTTGCTGCTTTACCAATTACCAAGTATAACCAATTATATGTTTTGTTTTGACTTGCTACTGTACTCTTTTATGATACTGAGTTCTTTCTACTGCATTGAGGATGTGTAATATCCTAATAAGGAGTTCTCTGCCTGTGTGCTCTGGCCTGCGTGGGCACAATCTCTAGTTCCCCTTTTCAGGCCTTGGAGGCAACTCTTATCTCTCTTTGCCTTTCTCCTGACTCTGCCATTATCTTGCAAGTTGACAGTTTTACGAGTGTCCACTCCCCTTTGTACTTTCCCAAGCCAGCTGCTATACAGAAAGTTGTAAACATGTTGTCACATAATGCTGACCATCTCCTTATCAGAGCTAACCCATGACTGGCCTTGGATGAACTTCCTTTAATTAACTGAACAACAGGATGGGACTATGGTGGGAGGCCCAATGAGCCCATTCTGTCTCTGTGTCTTGTGAGCTAACTCCACCCCTGACTTTCTTTATATAAAGCAATGTTAATTGAATTATTTCAGAGCATCTTGTTGTACTGTTGGTCATTCCTTGTGAGTTTCAATGCAACTTTGCTGTCCTCAAGCTTGAGTACTCGAGTTCCAATAAATATATCCGTTGCTCCTTTCTTCTGAGTCTTTTGAGTCCCAAGTCCTAAGTCCCAATCCGACATATATATATACATATATATATACATATATATATATATATATATATATATATATATATATATATATATATATACATATATATATATATATATATATATATATATATATATATACATATATATAATGTTGCGAATATGGAATTTGGCCTCCATATCCGCTTGTAAATATTCCCCTATTTTCTCCAATACTCCCCAACTTTCCCCAATCCCCCATTCCCTAGTCCCATTGCATGTAAATAACAATCAGTAGAGCCGACCTTCCCCTTATTCCCCCATTAAATGTCGTGCCCAGGTCCACCGCACCACACGTAGACAACTTTCGGACATCTTCCTAGTTATTCTTAATCTATGTCAGTTAAGGCCTCGTTTCCATTAATTATGACTCTTCGTTGCACCAGAATGTGATTATATGGCATCAGTAGTGAGTTTAGGACCTTTCCCATACCTCCTCCCATCTTCTTCCCCAAACAACAACAATAACAACAACTACAACAACAATTACAACAACAACAGAGGAGATGGCGGCGGAGCGGGGGAGGATGCGTCCTCACACCGGCTCGATTAGCTCCAGACCATGCGCTCCACGGGGTTACCCCGAAGGGGCTGGCTGTCAGCTCCTCGTCAGGGGCGGAGCCAGTAACCCCCCCCGCACGCACCCAATGAGAAGCAACGTGCCGATTCCACGAGGCGGAGCTAACGAGCCGAGGGCGTGTCACTCCCCGCCGGATATACGCAGCCGCTTGCCGGACGTGACGTCAGATGCGCCTCAGCTTGGAGACTGGAGAGAGAAGCCACCGCCACCCCCAGCGCGACGATACCTCCCCGCATCTCTGGACCGGACCGAGTCGATTCTGCCTTGAGCCAAGAGTGCACCTTGAGCCATCGCGACCTGCCTTTCCTTTTCATCAACCCCCGTGTGAGTCAGCATTTTGTCCCGTGTGTCTGTCGTCTGTCCGGGGTTAATATAAGAGTGTGTCTAAGTGCCTGTCTTCCTGTAATATACCTCTAGCCCCTGTAATCTAACCTTTTTCCGTACGAATATACTTGAGAATCGAAACGTTGGTGTCGTATTGTGTGATTGTAATCCAGCCGGGTGTCTTCTTTTTCTTATTGAGCCAGCATAGCGCGGCTAGTCAACGTTCGGGCACAATCGGGTAACTTGTACGGATACGGCGGCCATCCCGCTCGGCCCACCATACCATCAAAGTCGTATCTGTAACAATTGGTGTCAGGAGTGGGATTCGAGGCCCGACCAAATTTTGAAGAAAAAAAAAAAAACGAATAGAGGAAAAAAAAAATTTGGTCAAAATTTGGAGCGGCCGAAATTTGTTTTGTTTTACGAAACTCGAATTTTGCAAGTCGCGCTATGGCGGATCAAGACGGCTGGGGTCCGGTAGGGGAGAGTGAAGCAGGGTCGGTCCAGGACCAAATTGAGGGACATGAGGGACATGAGGAGAGCGAAGCAGCGAGGGTAGCAGACGCGCAAAATGGCGCCTCGCTGGTCACCGCGCCCGCGACCGTGGCAGCGCCCCTGGTGGATCCGAACCTTTTTATGTTGCAAATGAGGGCCCTTATGGAAAAGAATAGTGAGCGATTGGAAAACCAAATGGGGGTAATGAGGGACGAAGCGAGGGCTCGGAGTGAGCAATTGGGGGTAATGAGGGACGAAGCGAGGGGTACCAGTGAGAAGTTAGACAATAATTTTGAGGAGTTAGACAAGAAAATTGAGAAGTTAGACAATAATTTTGAGGAGTTAGACAAGAAAATTGGGAAGTTAGACAATAATTTTGAGGAGTTAGACAACGGGATAAAAGAAGTGAAAAATGGGTTAATGGGGGTAGAAAATAGAATGGCTGCCCAGGAGAATCAGATAGAGGGAGTGAAAACTGGGTTAGAGGGGTTAGAAAACAGTATGGAAGGCAAATTGAGGGACATGAGGGACCAAGCGGAAAGGGAAGTTAACCAAATGGGGCAGCAGATAGAGGGGGTCAGAATGGGGGTAGAAACCAAACTGGATGCTCACAGGGAGGAAATGGAGCAGATGAGGGTGGCATCTGGGCAGGAGATGCAAGTGATGGGAGAAGAGATCAGAAGAGGAGTGAGTGAGGAGGTCGGAGGAGTGCGCGAGGAGGTGAGGCACTGTAAGGAGCACATGGAGAAGGAGGTGAGAAAGGGGACTGTAAAGTTACAAGGGGGCATAGAGGACCTGACGCAGGAGGTGGAGCAGCTGACGGTGGGACAGACGGAGTTAGTGGAGCAGGTTCAAAGGAACACTGCGGTATTAGGAGGTTTAAAGGCGACACAGAAAGAACTAAAAGATGACTTGATAGCGACAAAGAGGGAATGTCAGATGGTACGTGAGGGACTGACAACGAGGTTGGACGAGGTGGTAGAGGTAATGGAAACGAAGGACCGGCAGGTGAGGACGCACCTGGAAACGGTCAAGGTAGCCTTGGAGGACGAGCTTGAGGAGACGTACCGGGGAATAAAAGAGGTGAGGCACAAATTAGAAGAAGTGGAAGAAGGGATGAGCGAAATTAAGAAGCGACGGAGAGGGGATAAGAAAGAGATAAAAGAGGAGATAAAAGAATTGGTCCAAAGTCTGTGTTTGGATCGTGATGATGTGCTCATTAACCGGATGAGGGATTCGCAGGTGATGGAGCAGAAGCGAAGAGGAAGAGGACCCGGTGTAAGTGGTGACCAATATGGTCGTGCGTATGATGCGCCAGGTGATTTAAGAGGCTTGGGGGTCGAGATAGACCCGGGTGTTCGTGAGAGGCCGTTGGTGAAGTGTGCGACAGGTCTGGTGTGCGAAAATGGAGGTGTGCGAGAAAGTCCGACTCTGGGGTGTGTGAGGAAAAAGTGCGTGCCAAGGAGTGAGGGTGCTGGCGAGAGTGAGTCGGTCATAGCGCGTGTGCGAGGGGGCACATGGAAGCGCGGTGTGGTGAGTGTTACAGAGGATGTGACGGGAGAGTGTGCGCGAGGAAGGTGTGTGACGGACAGGTGCATGAGGAAAGAGTGCGCTGTCAAGAGTAAGGGTGAGTGCGCTGTCAGGAATGGAGGTGAAAGTAGTGGGAGTGACATGGAGCGTGAGTTAGTTGTGACAGGTGAGCGAGGATGTACACCTGGGATGGAAGGATGCACACCTGGAATGGTAGAGCGTGAGTGGGAATGCACGCTGGAGTTGGTGGTGAGGCACGTGGTTGGGTGTGCGAATGAGGGCACACCTGTGATTGTCACAGAGGAGGTGACCGAGGAGGGGGCGCGAAGAGGTGTTTTGGTGAGGTGTGCGACCAACGAATGTGTGCCAAAGTGTTCGGTGGTCAGGTGTGTGACCAAGGCTGTGAGTGGAATGAGAGTACCTGGGTGTGTAAGGAAAGGTACGAGGAGCATGGGCACGGCTGGATGTGTGAGCAAGGAACGGGCTGCGGGGTGTAAGCATGCAGGTGAAGCATCGACGTTACACGGGTTAGAGGTTAGAGCGACTTTTAGCCGAAGCAGGCCCTCGGTGCGTGCCGGGCCTCGCTTTGAACGGCCGCGTCCAGGCTCCACTAGGCGGAGCTGGCAGCCCGATAGAAAGGGTCGTCATGGCGACCACCTTTTGTTGAGGCATTCCGGCAGGTCGAGATCGGGACATTGGATGGCTCCACGCCGAGGTGATGCGTGGGATCTCGGCCCGGGTAAGCCCCCGTCCCTGCACCGAGTGCCGGACGCATCCAGCCGCTGGCACAAAACAACCAGCATCCATTGCTTGGCTTTACGAAGCCGGGCTTTGGACAGGAATTGGCGCACCGAGAGGTATTAGTGAGTCAACTGGGTGGTGAGGTTAGTGTTTTGGACCCAAAATTAGAGAAAAACAAAATTTGATGATTGGCAAGGGATTGGCAGTAGTGATTGGCAGATGATGGGCAGTGATTGGCAAATTTTTAATTTGTTGAAATTTGATGTGCAAAATTGGTAGTGAGAGACCCCCGATGTGGGGGGATGGCAAATCCACCATCCTTCCCATATAGGGGGGGCAAAGGAGCAATAGCTTATGGGGTGTATGGCAGTGAAACTAGCCCGGGTGGGTTAGGTTATATTGATAGGGATCTAGAGAAGATGACCTTAGGTGACGTTAAGTTTAGTTAGTGACTGATACCTGTAGTGGGGACGCAGGTAGATTAGTATGGATGATAATGACGAGGGAGCGCAATAGTTTAAAGGGACGACTGGGAAGCGCAAGTTTCAGAAGGGAGTAGTTAGATGAGATGATGCCGCGTGTGTGTGAGAATTGAACAGGTGTGATTGCACAGGTGTGCAACTGGACAGGTGTGTGGAGCAGTGAGTGAGTAGTGAGTGTGTGGATCAGCGCGAATGCGCTTGGGGAGAGAAGGGTGCAGGCGGCACCAAGAATGAGAGCACAGGTGTGCAAGTACAGGTGTGTGGAGAGAGTTGGAGTAAGTGGTACGGAGTGGTGTGCATGGTGCGAAGGTGTGAATGGGGGAAGAGTGGACCCCCATCACGGATACCCGGGGCGGGTAGTGTAAGTGTTAGGTAGAGGGTACAGGTAAATTGTGGTTGGATATTGGCATTTGTGGTGCGGTTGCAGAATGGTATTGTGGATGGGTGCATTAGTGTTGTGGAAATGGCTGGGCGTGTAGCCTGTTAGTGTGTGTAGTTGGTTGGGCACTCCACCACTGTGAGGATGTCGGCCAGGTGAGGCCGCAGGTGGGCTCTGGGAGCCGGTAGAGTTGTGGATGGGGCCCGAGGATCCGGAGGATGGACCCGGGTAGCCCAGTGCCAGAGAGGGCACGGAGTGGGGAGAGAGCCAGAGGGCCTTCCCCTGGTAGTTAGGTTAGGGTAAGGAGCAGGTAAGCTCGGAGGCAACTGCAGTGGTGGAGGTGTGCAGGTGGGTAGACCCACTGGGAGAGGTACACGTCGCAGCCCAGAAATTGTACGAGGGCACCGGGAGATGAATCGGGGGAGTGAGACCCCAAATTGAAGAGCACCACAGTTTGGCCAATGGGAATTGGTTTTTAGAACCCATAGTGTAAGAGGGCCAATGGTTTGGCCGGAGAAAGACCCCGGGTAGTGTAAAGTTGTTAAAGTCATTTAGGAAATAGTTAGGATTAATGAACCTGTCGCACCATACGCAGCCACTTACCTGTGGTGATGATGATGACTCCACACCTGTGTTTTCTTTGTTTTGTTGCAGGAGATGAATCGCTGTGTGGATTTGTGAGACGCATCACGACGTGGATGAGACATTGGGGTGATTCCATCTCTCCCTCCCTAGGAGGGACTGATGATGAATTGGTGATGGCAGATTTTGATGTGCAGTTGGAGATGGCAAATTTTGATGAGAGTTGAAAATGGCAAATTTGATTGGTTAGGAGGGAGAGAAGACGAATTTGGTTTATGGGAGGAACGGGGAAGACAGTAGGGATGTTTGTTGATTTGTAAAGTAGATGTTTATGGGTAGTGTTGTGTTTTGTGGATACAGTAAGGGGTAACGGAGGGGCCATGTAGGTTACCTGGTGGGGGGGGGGGGGCGTACGATAGGAACGTACCTGTCTCACCTGGTTCCCATGTGCCCCCAGTGTGCATTACCTTATATTGCGTGCACTTTTGCGCCCTTACCACCTTACTCACTTGTTTCTTCTGTTGTCTCCCACCTCCGAGGATCTGGCTTTGGGGTAGAGAGAGAGGAGAGAGAGGTGCTGGCGACGCAGTTGTGGGCCTGCACTTTCGCTGTTCGCTGCCTGGATCGGTACACCATATGGACCGCAATGTTTGTGGCCACCCACAATGGACCGCAGTTCGTTTGCGGCCAAGCACCACCCGGGGATGGACCTATGGGTCAACGTGGCACCTATGCCATACAGGTGAACCACTTTTAGTTAAACACCAAGTGCACCACAAGAAGAGCAAGAGACACCTGCAGGGTTAGGGGTTGTCGAATTTATTTTTATTCCAATGAACAATGGTGACTGCACCGATTGGTGGTGGGGTGGTGCTTTTGATGCTGGGAAAGGGTGCTCTGCACGTTATTAAAGGGCCGTCGGCCACAGAGCACTCGTGGGTTGGTGTATCGATGTTGGCAAGCGCGCTCTCTCTATGCATAACATCTGCATGTGTTCCTCCAAAAACAGGTCCTGGATCGTAGTGTAAATAGCAGCGTAGTCTTGTAAATAATGCTCCCTACCGGCTGTATGTTTAGTTTGAGGATTCTTTCCGGATTCGGTTATCCTGTGGGTGTGTTTCTGTGAGGAGAAGGGTGCAACGTCGCAGGGGGACATATTTACTCATTTGTGAATATCTGTAAAACTGTCGCACTCAGGGTAGAGTTAATAGTAGAGGGAACTACATTGCGTGCCACACTAAAGTAGGTAAAAATTTATCGGGTCGGGACGCCCCGAGGGTAGAGAAGGGTGCAATGTTGCGAATATGGAATTTGGCCTCCATATCCGCTTGTAAATATTCCCCTATTTTCTCCAATACTCCCCAACTTTCCCCAATCCCCCATTCCCTAGTCCCATTGCATGTAAATAACAATCAGTAGAGCCGACCTTCCCCTTATTCCCCCATTAAATGTCG
>NC_136267.1:20359682-20422182 GCF_964187855.1 Myxine glutinosa
CTTGCTCCAGTTATGTATAAAGGTCAAAGTGCATCCCGTATTTAGTTCATAAACACCACACGTTAGCCAATCATAGATTTCCCCCCTTGTTGACAGTTATATCCTTATTATGTGTATTAGGGTAAGGCCTTGTCTTCCATTAACCTAATACTCCATTGCACCGAATTCAAATAGATAGGTCCCCTTTCATTCCCCATTCCCACTCCAAAACTTCGCATTGCCAACTACAATTGCCGCCATTAAGCACGTGCTCAGCTCGGGGAAGAAGGGCGTGCCCGCCCATCGTCATCAAGGGCGGAGCCAGAGGGCCGTGCCGACCAATCAGGGCCGAGGCGAGCTGACCGATGGGCGTGTCCTGGACACTAGCGGCTTGATCGCCTGAGGCGCTATAAAAGCGCGCGCGCAAGAGCCGAGTGTGTGGTTGGACGAAGCAAGAGAGGGAGAGGAGAGTTGAGAAGAGTTGAGTAAGGTATCCCTGAAAGAGCAGCTTCAGCCACAGCAGCTTCAGCCACAGCAGCTTCAGCCCCAGCAGCTTCGGGGCCTTGACGGCAGTTTCGAACGGGGCCGCGAAGGAATGGCGGCTGCTAAACGCGCCGATCGAGAAAGGGCGGCGGCTGCTAATCCCCGACCCGACCGTGCTGCGGGTCCAGCTGAACCTTCCTCCCCCTCCAGCCATCCACCTCCTGCCATTCCTATCATCATTCCCCGCATGAGTCTGTCTTTTGTTTGTTCTGTCCTGGGTTTAATTAAGACTGTAGGTAAGCTAGCATTGCACTGTGTCTCTAATATCTTCTGTAAATTGTTTTATTATCCTTCCTTCTCCTTGGTTATTTTGGCCTGTAAATAGCAAATAAATTATATTCGTATTCCCTATTTCTCCTTCTTCTTCTTCACATCCTTCGCTTTAGTCTTTTCCCCATTGAATATCTGTGGCACGATTCGGCCAACGTTCAGGAATCGGGTTAGTCGGGGTAACTGTTAGGGCCGCGGTGCCATCCGCTCGGCCAAACAACATCTTATCCGCGGTCCGTAACAATTGGTAGTCAGGAGTTGGGATTCGAACCTGGGACTAAATTTATTTAGCCCAAATTTTGGAACACCAATTGTACAATTGGCCGTAACAATTGGTGTCGGGAGCGGGATTGGACCCGAAGCGCGCTTAACGTGCTCAAAATTACGAGCTGCTGAAATTTGTTTAAAAAAAAAAAAAACCCGAACTTTGAAGTCGTGCCATGGATAGTCAAGGCGACGGGATGCCGGTGGGAGAAATAGATGGGGTAGAATCGACCCAGGACCTCAGGGAAATGTATGTGGAGGAAAGGGAGGAGGAGAACAATGGCAATGTGGTAGAGGAGGTTTCAGGCGCGCAAAATGGCGCTCTCGCGCACGTGGTTACGGCGGCGCCAAATGTCGCCGCGGCCGCGACCGTAGCAGCGCCGCCGATGGACTGGGGCCTATTCATGCTGCAAATGCGGGCCCTCATGGAAGAGAACAGGGGGCTGGGAGACCAAATTGAGGCAATGAGGGACGAAGCGAGGGCTGATAGTGAAAAAATGGAAAACAGAATGATGGGGGCAATGAGGGACGAAGCAAGGGGTACCAGTGAACGTTTAGACAATAAATTTGAGGGGTAAGACAACGGGATAAAAGAGGTGAAAAATGGGTTAACGGGGCTAGAAGATAGGATGGAAGGTAAATTGCGGGAGATAGGGGAGCAATCCGCCCGGGAAATCAAACGGATGGGGAACCAGATAGAGGAGGTGAAAATCGGGTTAGAAGGTAAATTGGATGCTCAGAGGGATGAATTGGGACAGATGAGGATGGCATCTACAAAAGAGATGGAGGAGATGAAGGAGGAAATACGACGAGGTGTAAGCGAGGAGATCTCGGGGGTACGCGAGGAGATCTCGGGGGTACGCGAGGAGGGTAAAGCGAGGTGAGAAGCGTATGGAGAAAGAGGTGAGGAATAATACGGCTAGGTTACAGGGGGGCATAGAGGACCTGACGCAGGGAGTAGAACAGCTGACGGTGGGACAAAAAGAACTAGTGGATCAAGTAGAAAAGAATACTGCGGTACTAGGAGGGTTAAAAGCGACACAAAAAGAAATCAAAAATGACTTGATAGCGACGAAGAGGGAATGTCAGATGGTACGTAAGGGACTGACAACGAGGTTGGACGAGGTGACAGAAGTAATGGAGACGAAGGACCGGGAGGTGAGGACGCACATAGAAACGGTCAAGGTGGCGTTAGAGGACGAAATTGAGGAGACGCACCGGGAAATAAAAGAGGTGAAGCAAAAATTAGAGAAGGTGGAAGAGGGGGTGAGTGAAATTAAGAAGAGACGGACGGAAACTAAGAAAGAAATACAGGAGGAGGTGATGGAATATGTGCAAGGTCGGTGCTCAAATCATGATGATGTGCTCGCTAACCAAATAAAGAGTTTGCAGGTGGCGAAGGAGGTGTGGAGACAAGGTGCCAAGGTGAGTGGCGATATATTCGGAAATGTATATGATGTGAGGGGAGCTTCAGTCAGCTTGGGGGTTGATTTGGATCTGGGTGTTCGTGAGAGGCCGCTGGTGAAGTGTGCGACAGGTACGAAGTGCGAAAGAGGAGGTGTGCGAGAATGTCCGACTCTGGGGTGTGTGAGGAAAAAGTGCGCGCCGAGGAGTGAGTGTGCTGTCGAGAGTGAGTTGGTCGTAGCGTGTGTGCGAGGGAGCACATGGAAGCGCGTAGTGGGGAGTGTTACAGAGGATGTAACGAAAGAGTGCACACTTGTGGTGAGTGTTACGGAGGATGTATCGGGAGAGTGTGCGCAAGAGGATGCGCGAGAAGGGTGTGTAACGGACGGGTGCATGAGTACAGAGTACGCTGTCGAGAGTAAGGGTGAGTGCGCGACCGAGTGTGGAGGTGAAAGTAGTGAGAGTGACACGGAGCGTGAGTTGGTTGTGGCAGGTGAGAGAGGATGTCCACCTGGAATGGAAGGATGCACACCTGGAATGGTAGACTGTGTATGGGAATGCACGCTGGAATTGGTAGTGAGGCATGTGGTTGGGTGTGCAAGTGAGAGCACACCTGTGGTTGTCACAGAGGAGGTGACCGAGGAGGGGGCGCGAAGAGGTGTGTTGGTGAGGTGTGCGAACGACGAGTGTGTGCAAAGGTGTGCGGTGGTCAGGTGTGTGACCAAGTCTGTAAGCGGATTGAGTGTACCTGGGTGTGTCAGGGAAGGTGCAATGACGAGGAGCATGGAGACAGCTGGATGTATGAGCAAGGAACGGGCTGCGGGGTGTAAGCATGCAAGTGGAGCATCAACGCCAACCGGGTTAGCGGTTAGAACGACGTATAGCCGAATCGGGCCCTCGGTACATGCCGGGTTTCGCGTGCCGCAAGGACCAGCGGGGATCCGAACCACGGCGGTTTCGAAAGAACCGCCGTACGCGATCCACGCTGGGCCTCGCTCGGAACGGTCGCGTCCGAGCTCCGCCAGGCGGAGCGGGCGGTCCGGTTGGAAGGGCCGACACAGCGACCCCTTGTGGTTGCCGCGCTCCGGCCGGCCGAGATTGGGGCATCGGACGGTCCCGTGCCCCGATGGTGCATGGAATCTCGGGCCGAGTAGACCGCCTTCCCTGCACCGAATGCCGGACGGACCCATCCGCTGGCAACGAACCACCCGCATCCATTGCTCGGCTTTACGAAGTCGAGCTTTAGAAATGAATTGGCGCACCGAGAGGCACTAGTGAGTAGACGTGTGACGAGGATAGTGTTTTGGACTCGAAATAAGAAAAACAAAATTTGATGATTGGCAAAGGATTGGCAGGTGATTGGCAAATTTTTAATTGGCTGGAATTTGGTGAGCAAAATTGATAGTAGAAGAAACCCGATGTGGTGGGATGGCAACTCTGCCATCTCTCACACCGGGGGCAAAGGAGCACTAGTTTTATGGGGTTTATGGCAGTGAAAACTAGCCCGGGAGGGTTAGGATATAATGATAGGGATCTCGAGAAGACGACCTTAGGTAACGGTAAGGTTAGGTAGTGACAATGATACCTGTAGTGGGGACGCAGGTAGATTAGTGTGGATGATAATGACGTGGTATGTGCTTAGTTTAAAGGGAAGACGGGGAGCACTAAGTTAGCAGGGCACCAGGTAGATTCGATGATGCCGTATGAGTGTTGGAGGTGTATTCAGAAGTGTATTGTGAAAAGTGTGTGAGGCACAGGTGTGCAACTGAACAGGTGTGTGGAGCAGTGTATGAGTGAGAGAAGGTGATTGTGCGTTGTGCTGTCCACATGGTCCAGGAAGGACGGAGGGTGCAGGTGGCACCAGGTGCGATTGCACAGGTGTGCAACTGTAGGTGAATGGAGAATGGTTGTATGGATTACCTGGACTGTGGAGTATATGGAGTATTGGAATGGATGGTCGTGGAGTAAGTATGATGGAAACTGTGGAGTGGAGTGGATGGTGCGGAGGTATGAATGGGGGAAGAGTGGACCCCCATCACGAATACCCGGGGAGGGTAGTTTAAGTGTTAGGTAGAGGGTACAGGTAAATTGTGGTTGGATATTGGCATCTGTGGTGCGTGGTGGAAGAATGGTATTTGGATGGGTGCATTAGTGACGTGGAAATGGCTGGGCGTGTAGCCTGTTAGTGTGTGTAGTTGGTTTGGGCACTCCACCACTGTGAGGATGTCGGCCAGGTGAGGCCGCAGGTGGGCTCTGGGAGCCGGTTGTTGTTGTGGATGGGGCCCGAGGATCCGGAGGACGGACCCGGGTAGCCCAGTGCCAGAGGGCCCTGAGTGGGGTGACAGAGCCAGGAGGGGCCTTCCCCAATTAGATAGGTTAGGGTGAGGAGCTAGGTAAGCTCGGGTGGCAACTACAGTGGTGGAGGTGTGCAGGTGGGTAGGCCTGCTGGGAGAGCTACATGCCCCAGTCCTGAAATTGTGCAAGGGCACAGGGAGATGAATCGGGGGAGTGAGACCCCAAATTGAGAAGCACCACAGTTTGGTCAATGGGAATTGGTTTTTAGAACCCATAGTGTAAGTTGGCCAATGGATTGGCAGGGAAAGACCCCGGGTAGTGTAAAGTGTGTTAAAGTCATTTAGAGGATAGTTAGGATGAAGAATCTCCTCGCACCATCTACATCCACTCACCTGGGATGACGTACCTCCACACCATGCCAGGTGGTTTTTATTATTTTTATTGTGCAGATGTTTTGGATTGTGAGACGCATCATGACGTGGGTGTGACATTGTGCTTGTTGTTCCATCTCTTCCTCCTTATGAGGATTGATGATGAATTGAGTGATGGCAAATTTTGGATAGAGGGATTGTGGAGACGAATTTGGTATAGGGGAAATATGGGGAAGACGTGACATTAGCGACGAATTTGTAAATGTGTAGATTTTTGTAAATATGGGGTAAGGGCAAGGGTAGAGTAGGTGACAAGGGGGGGTGACGTTCGGTAGGGACGAGCTTTTCTCACTTCGCTCTCCGTACGCACTTCGCCTTGCATTGCCTTGTTTGATGTGTACCCTTGAGACCTTACCCCTCGCTCATCTGTCTTTTTCCCCCCTTTGTCTCCCACATGAGGACCTGTGCGCCACTGGGCGCCGAGGGGAGCGTGCGTGAGTCCGCCATTGTGCACCCGGAACTCCCAGAACCAACTGTCTGCATCGATGCACCACATTATGGACCACATGTCTGTGGCTGAGCACCACTTATGGACCCCATGGGTTGGGGCATGGCCCCTCTGCTGGAACCGGCCATGAAGGCCCGAGATCTTGCTGGCGGACCTTGGCCACAGGGCACCGATGCCCCACAGGTGAACCACACTAGTCGGCCCTGTGGGCCATAAATAAATAAAAAAAGGACACGTTGGGTGCATTTTAATTCCACCAATAGGCCGCCAGTAAGAAAATGAAAGAAAGACAACAACTGGAAGAAAGCAAATAGCCAGCAGAGGGAGCCGAAGAGCAAGAGACCACCAGCAGGGTTTGGGGTTTGTTTGTTGTTTTTATTTTATTGAACAATGATGACTGTGCACCGATTGGTGCTTGAGGGTGTATTGGTGTGTTTTGGGTGCTTTCATGGTGCGTCGATGCAGAGCAGACCGTCTCCCCCCCCCCCCCAAAAGAACAATCACAGGTCCTGGGTTGCGTTTTGTAAATAAAGTAACGTCATTGTAAATAATGCTCCCCACCGTCAATGTGTAGTTTGAAGACCATTCCGCAATTCGGTTAGCTGTGGGCGTGAATCTGTTAGGCAGGGTGCAATGGAGCAGCGGGACATATTTATTTATGTTTTAAAACTGTCGCACTCAGGGTCAGGTTAAATGTAGTGGGAACTACACCTACGTGCCACACTAAAAGTTAAGGTAAGAGGCCCGGGACGTGCCTAAGAGGAGGAGGGTGCAGTGTTGTGGATATGAGGATTGTGTTTTTTTTATTGTGTTTTTTTATTGTATAGTAAATTGTTGTAAAATATCGCCCTCCTTGCTCCAGTTATGTATAAAGGTCAAAGTGCGTCCCGTATTTAGTTCATAAACACCACACGTTAGCCAATCATAGATTTCCCCCCTTGTTGACAGTTATATCCTTATTATGTGTATTCGGGTAAGGCCTTGTCTTCCATTAACTTAATAGTCATTGCACCGAATTCAAATAGATAGATCCCCTTTCATTCCCCATTCCCACTCCCAAAACTTCGCATTGCCAACTACAATTGCCGCCATTAAGCATGTGCTCAGCTCGGGGAAGAAGGGCGTGCCCGCCAATCGTCATCAAGGGCGGAGCCAGAGGGCCGTGCCGACCAATCAGGGCCGAGGTGAGCTGACCGATGGGCGTGTCCTGGACACTAGCGGCTTGATCGCCTGAGGCGCTATAAAAGCGCACGCGCAAGAGCCGAGTGTGTGGTTGGACTAAGCAAGAGAGGGAGAGGAGAGTTGAGTAGAGTTGAGAGTTGAGTTGAGAAGAGTTGAGTAAGGGATCCCTGAAAGAGCAGCTTCAGCCACAGCAGCTTCAGCCACAGCAGCTTCAGCCCCAGCAGCTTCGGGGCCTTGACGGCAGTTTCGAACGGGGCCGCGAAGGAACGGCGGCTGCTAAACGCGCCGATCGAGAAAGGGTGGCGGCTGCTAATCCCCGACCCGACCATGCTGCGGGTCCAGCTGAACCTTCCTCCCCCTCCAGCCATCCACCTCCTGCCATTCCTATCCTCATTCCCCGCATGAGTCTGTCTTTTGTTTGTTCTGTCCTGGGTTTAATTAAGACTGTAGGTAAGCTAGCATTGCACTGTGTCTCTAATATCTTCTGTAAATTGTTTTATTATCCTTCCTTCTCCTTGGTTATTTTGGCCTGTAAATAGCAAATAAATTATATTCGTATTCCCTATTTCTCCTTCTTCTTCTTCACATCCTTCGCTTTAGTCTTCTCCCCATTGAATATCTGTGGCGCGATTCAGCCAACGTTCAGGAATCGGGTTAGTCGGGGTAACTGTTAGGGCCGCGGTGCCATCCGCTCGGCCCAACAACATCTTATCTTATTATGGACCTGGATGCACAATGGATAGAGCACGTGCACATATATATATATATATATCTATTGTTACGGATCTCAGAGACGGCACTCCCCTTAGCAAGGGGGGTTTAATCCCCTTGGCCTGTTGAGCCGGCCATCTCTGGTCCTGGTACTTGTAACGTTCCTTTGTGAGGTGGGATTGATCAGGGTTATTGGTCAAGGTGTTCTCCTGAATACCTTCACCAATCCCTCCGCAAAACAGGGAGACAAGTACCGCTCGAAACCATGGACAAGATGGTATTTGCCGAGCGGGTTAGTAGTCCGCGGTTCGAGCCGTTAGCAAAGACTAACCCGATTGCGAAGCGGTTCGGCCAGAAATCGTGCCACAGGTGCTCAATCGAAAGAAGGGACGAAAGCGATCGGATGAGAAAGAAGAAACCAAAGGTAAGAAGCAACAGATATTTATTATTAATTATGTACAAAACCCAAAGGAAGAGAAGGAACGAAGGTCATTTACAGAAAGAGCAGAGACACAGTGTAATTCTTAGCTTATACAGGCTTACTTATTCCCAGGGACAATAGACAGACAGAACGAACTCACGTACATGAAAGGGGAATTCTCAGGCAGGAATGAATGGAGGGATGAGAAGGTGGGACCACAGGGCTGGAGGGATGAGGTTCAATTCCCTACAGGACGGCAGGGCTGGAGGCGAGCGGCCGCCGACTCTCCGCACTCGGGTCCACACGGCAAAGTTGCTTGAAGCAGCACGTCAGGGCTGCACGCGGCAAGGGCTGTTTGAAGCAGCGTCTCTCCTCTCTCTCATACCTCTCTCTTAAGCGCCTTCCTCCCCAGAACTCAACTCGGTCAACACCTCCCTCCACAGAACTCTCAATTCGTACTCTCTCACTCATCTGCATAAGCAGTCCCTCACTCACCCTTTTATGGCCCTCCCCGAGATCAAGCCGAGGCTACGAGGGCACGCCTACCGGTCGCTCACCGCGGTGCCGATTGGTTGGCACGGGCTCTTCCTGGCTCCGCCTACGATGACGAGGGGCGGGCCACGCCCTTCTTCTCCTAGCTGAGCACGTGCATAATGGAGGCGAACGCTGCTGGCAATGAAGTAACGTAATTCGGAGAGGGAGAGCAAAATGGATGGAATGGGGCCTATCTTATTTGATTGATGCAACACAAGGTCAACTACTGGAAACACATCCTTACCTGACACACATAATAATGAAATAACTGTTAGAAGGGCCTATGATTTGCTACGTGTTGCAATGTGGACTAACTAAGGTGCACTCATTTCAATTAACAGCGAATTAAGGGGAAATGGACACAGGGGTTATTTATAAGCGATTTTACTACTAAATTTACAAAGTGAAGGTTCTAAAAACTGCAACTATATATATATGTATGTATGTATGTATGTATATATATATATATATATGTATATATATATATATATATATATATATATATATACATATATATATATATATATATATATATATATATTTATTTATTTATATATATATATATATATATATATATATATATATATATATATATATATATATATATATAAATAAATAAATATATATACCGTCGGACCCCACTATTCGCGGGGGATACGTTCCTGGGAAATGCCACAAATTGTGAAACCGCGAATGGCGGGGCATTGTTTCAATGGCAAAAGGGGGGATAGATTACCGGAGTCACTAAAATCCACGAATAGAGAGGACCAAACTGCGAATGGCGAGGAAAAATTCGCGAATGGTGAGGCAAATCCCATGAATGTCGACGATGATCCACGAAAGCCATGAAAACGCAAATCACACAGCAGTGAATGTTGAAGCAGGTCATGCTCGCGGCTCATATAAGATGTTTTTTTTGCGTATGTCCAGCTGCTTTATGCATGGCTGGTGAAAGATGGGTTTTATAAATGTGTCAAGCAAGCAGCTCGCGAATTGTTTTTTTTTGCGCCCCTGAAAAACTGCGAATTCACTGAGCACGGCCGTGAATAGGAAAAAAAACCCGCAAATTTGCGGGACACTTTTCCGCAATTAGAAAAACATGTCGCATTTTATCAACCACGAATACGCAGAACCCGCGAATAGCGGGGTCAGACTGTATATATTGTTACATTTGTAGGGGGTAGACAATGATTACCTTAGAGCCAGGTGGAGTGTATAGATTACCATGCTCCATATGTCGCAATGAAGAAGAAGAAACCCCATGTGTCCTAAGTAGTTAATTCGTTCAGACCGGATGTCGTGTAAGTCTATCTTCGTCCCCATGAGAGGGGTGGGGTTTGTTAATTAGCTAGGGATAGTGGGTAAATGAATCCCCTGTATGTAATGGCCTCTGTTATTAGTCCCCTACCGGTGTACACCGTAAACTCTAAATGCTAATGATTTCAAACTTGGTACATGGTTTCCTCACGATAAGTTACAGATCGAATTCGAACTTCACGACGTTTCGATCATTTTGACCAGGTTATGGCACTTTGAACTTTGGTAATTTCCCCAACAGTTTTCCGGACTATAATTTGGAGTGCGGCAAGTCAAAGCTGTAAATATTCCTTGTGTACAATATGCTGTAATCGTGGACTGTTCTTTAAAAATGCTTTCCTAGAAAAAGCATCAAGTCAAAAACGTTTTCACTGAATTTTGTTTCCATTAACACAATTCTTCATATCAGGCAAGAATACATTGAAATCACATAGTTTACCAATAAATCAACAATACATCTAGGGAGGTTGGAGTGTCACTTTACCATATGCTTCTGTGCGTATAATCTGCGTGAATACTTATTTAAATATGTATCTGATACTCTGCCCTTTTAGCAGTATATACAGTACGCGTCAGAAGTAACCTCAGCTTCCACGGTCCGCAGATAACCCGGTCAGGATAACCCGATCTCACATCATCCGTGTCCACATTCAACCGTGCATAAATTTGCATATTTAATGAGGTTCGTCTGTCACACTTTGGTTTCCGTGCGATAACTCCACCAAATATTGGCTGATTTCAAGAAAATCTTTTACACACGTGTCTCGGTCCCTCCGTCTGTCCGTCTGTCCATCCGTCACGCAAAGAACAGTTTTCCGGACTTTTTTTTCTAAACTCTAAATGCTAATGATTTCAAACTTGGTACATGGTTTCCTCATGATAAGTTACAGATCAAGTTCGAACTTCACGACGTTTCAATCATTTCTGACAAAGTTATGGCACTTCGAACTTTGTTAATTTCTCTAACAGTTTTCCGGACGACAGACTGCCGGCAGGGGACATGTATTGCAGCGCAATACTCAGAATGCTTGTTTTTCCTCGGTTCTTTATGAGCACACAAACATAGTAAGAAATCGCCCATTTGCCACACTAAATAAAAACCAACCGGAAGAGGGACATTGAGCACTACCGTGGATAACATCGACCTGGTGAGCACACAGGTCCGTGAGGCCACACCCTGAAGACCAGTGATTGGTCCAGTATTTGATTGGCGCAACGACTGGTAAGATGGGACTCGCTGATAGGAGCAGGCACGGAGACATCGTGGGATGACATCAGACCCTCGAGTACAAAATAATTAGAACGGCGGACATTTTCTCTCTCGGGTTGTGGATCTGGTGGTGAACTGTCATGTCCTGACATCGCTCTTCTTCTTTCATTCTCGAGTCCTGGCTTTTGACAACAAACGGTCGAGGTTCTGGACTTCCTTGCATCGTCTGGCTGTGGTGTTTGTGTTGGTAAACAAGATTGTGAGGATACGCGTGGCTGGAAGAGCGAGCTGCGCACAAAGGCCTACTGCGCGCCAATGAGAGTGTTTACGCACGCAAGGATGTGGAGGCCTCATACGATCTGTGACGACCCCTGACGGGGTTGAAGAGCAACTCGGAGCTAAGTCCCCACAATAAATAGCACACCTTTATTCTCGTTCTTTTATACTGTATTTCCCTTTGTCCGTATTCGAGTCTGTGGACATGAACAGCCATCTTGAAGCCCTGGAGGGAATAATGAGAATGAACGTCTGAGGAAGTTTGTTCCAAAGGCGAGAGAAAATAGGAACAGACAAGTGGAGTTGAGCAGTGAGCCTGGATTTGGGGAGTTTAACAAGAAGTGGATTACTATATGTTGTGATTTTTTGTGACCGGCATTTTCTTTAATAAAGCCTGTATTTTTGCACATTTTAATTCCGTGTTGTTTGAGTTGATTATTGCAGGGTCGAAGACGTCGGGTGGACACGTGCAGGTAAGCGCTCATGGAATCTCCCCCACTTGCTCCCGCGCATATAACGAAGGTCCACCATTGAATGGAACGCCTCGGAGTTAAAGCTCGTTTTGTCATCCGTGTCGCCCTACGGTGTTCACCAGAGGGCAGGCACACGACAATATATTCAGTGGCGCAATGGATAGAGCATCCACTTTGAGTCTGCGGGGTCGGTGATTCGAACCCTGGCCGGGTCATATCAAAGACTTAACTAACAAGGGTATGTGCTGCTTCTTTGCTTGACGCTCAGCATTTGAAAAGCAAAGAGCACAGACAAATACAACCATGGGTTGTGGTTTACTCCTGTGCAATTTTACTCCTGTGTGGTTTACAATAATGGTTTACTCCTGTGCTAAAATTCCTTGTTAAGAAATTCATATTATGCAAGTAAGTTTTATTATTATTATTTTTGGTTTTTTGGTTTATTTAAGGTTCATGGAATTTATGCACGTGGTGGTGAAAATCTGAGCTCTCTGTTTCCACCTCACGAAAGCTAAGTTTTTCCGAACCAGATTCATCATATTTTTAGGTTGTTGTGTCTTATCTGCAGAACAGGGGGAGGCATATTGCTGTTGTAGGTTTTGTTTCCACAAATGGCACACCCAAATTTTAATGGTATCACAGAGTTTTTAGATCCCCATAAGTACCAAACCACCATTTATAAGAAAAAAATAAATCTTTATGCTCTATCAGCACTCCAAATTTCCAAACTTTATCAATTTCTGAGCTGTATCTCAAAGCCAGCTGGGACTTTCGGAATGAAATTTTGCAACAATAATGCGAATATAAAGTATGGGGGTTGACCTATTTTTTGACGTTGACCTAGTTTTTAAGGTCATGACCTAATTATAGGCATTTTAACATTTTTCACTAAAGTTTGTCTGATCAGAACGAGATTTCCCTCACTAGATAGCCCAGAGCAAGCTGCATTTACTTTTAATTTACATCATACACCTCCAGGTTGAAGGTGAAGGTCTTACACACTGATGAGTACGAAACCTCAATTTAGGTTTTTCTGCACTTCCACACTGATGAGTACTAAACCTCAATTTAGGTTTTTCTGCACCTTATTTCTGACAATGTCCGAGGGCTTTTGGAATAAAATTTTGCATCAAGGATGACAATAAAAAATGACCCATGGTGTTGTCATAATTGTTTTTGACCTTGACCTAATTTTAAGGTCATGACCCAATTATAGATATTTTAACATTTTTTCCCATAATTTGACGAAAATTTGTCCAATCAGAATGAATTGGTGGAAAAAAAAAAGGGACGGCACACTTGGTAATCCAACACACTGCCAGGCACCAATCGAGAGGTAGCGCAATCACCATTGCGCTATCTTTTCTGGGTTCAATCCCCGGCCGCCTATAAACTCGATGGAAAATCCTCTCGATCTCTTTGCTGATGACTCCACTCTCTGGGCACTTCTGAGCTCCTAACCATACAAAGCTTTCATCCACAGCTCAATGGAATACTGCTCTCTAGTCTGGGCTGGTGTATCTACCTCACACCTAGCTCAGCTTCACGCTGTTGAAACCAAAGCTTTCAGAATCATTGGAATCTCCCGTGATGAAGCTGATTCTGAAGGCCTTTCTCTCTCTCTCACTGCAAGCAGGTAGGTGGTCTTTCTGTCTTTTACTGCCTCCTCTCCGGCCTTGCTCCCCCTGCTCTGTCTGTGCTCTGTCCCCCTAATATTCCTTCAGGATGCACAAGATCTGCCAGCAACCCTCTTCTGGTGAAACTTCCAAAATCAAGACTCTCTGCTCACCTTCACTCCTTCATTGCTCTTTCTCCCACATCTGGAGCAAACTCTCACACTCTCTTCAATCCCACCCCTCCCTCCAGGTCTTTAAAACAGCTGCTCACCACCATCTCTTATCTTTCCCCATCCAAAACTTTGATCTTTTCTACCCCCGTTAAAACACCCCAAATCCACCCCGTTCAATCTTCGACTTCATTCCTGAAATTCCTAGTGGTGTTCATTTGCTTTATACTGTGTACCTCAGGTCGGGAATCGAACCCAGACTATAACCTCTGCACCATCCGTCGGGTAATAAGCAGGTAGATTACATTCGATAGACGGATCTAGATGTTTAGAGAGATAAATTATATAGATGGTAGATTGGTAGATACATAGATATAGATGTAAATAGGGATAGATTCAATATCAAGGAGTTGCACCATTTTCCATTGAAAGTATTCGCAAGCTCTGGCCCATTTTACATTCTGCTCGGGGACTGTGAGTTGTGGCATACTGTGCCTCTTTTTGCACTTGGGCCCGAGTAAGCATGTGTGTGATACAGGGTGATGGGAGGCATGCAAGAGGAGTTGAGGACCGAAGAAGATTAAAGTATGTGCACATCATGTAATGCTTATCTTACCTTGGGTGCAACTTCATTATTACGTGTGCAATGGAAGAAGGGCACACTGATAAATAAAATACACAATTAATAAACAGATGCTCCATTTACACATTGACGAAGCACCTTTAAATTGAAAACCCTGAACCCAAATTCAATGGTCCTAAGAATATGGCTAAAGGAGCAACACAACAATGGCCTAGGTTTTTTGGAAGGTGGTGTAGGATTATAAATGTGTATAAGCGAGTGCTAGCAGATGGAGTAGCTGCTGGCACCACCGTGCCTGTGAGGTACCATGATGGCAGTCAGTGGTCCAAAGCTCCTCCATTGGGAATTAAACCCGAAAGGCAAGCCAGCTCAAAAGTGAGTGTGCTACCTAATAGTATTACAGTGAGCTCCTATGATGTGGTACTGTTTTGGGGCCACCCTATGATGTGGTACAAACACATCATCATATACGAGTAAAAATCTTGTCAAAAATGACAGGTTGGAACTGTTTATTCGACGGTGCAGCCTCGTGAGCGTGCCAAAGTCTGAAGCCTCGGCCTAGTTTCAAGTGTGCTTGTATCTTCTTTATTTATTAGACATCATACGGATGTAAATTAACACTCGTTTTACTCTGCGCATGTTGCACATCACGTGCAGCGGATTTCTCCTCCCTGCGCCTTGTATTTATTGTTATTTTAAAAAGTGCTTTTGTACACCACCCTTGAGGCTTGGTTTGTAAGCCACCGTCTACAATTCCAATAGAAGAGATATATTTACTCTTTTATGGAAAATGTTTTTCGAGTTTTTCATCCTCTAAAATAGACCATAGTGACAACACGTTCGTGTTAAAGGATTGGACTTTAAAACCTGCCCTTATGAAGGGGGACAGACATCTGTACAAACACACAAACTGACTGTGTTTTATATGGTAGATATACAACAACCAGACTTGGTGGTGGAATAGTTTGAGCTCCGGCCTCCGAGGTCGATGGATCGAACCCAGGCCAAGTAATACCAAGGAATTTTAAAATGGTATTTGTTGCTTCCTGGTTTGACACTCAGCATTTAAAAAGTGTAGAGCAAAGACAAATAACCAGAGGTTCATCTGCACAAATCTTCAGGATTGAAGGAGGCAAGCTAACCAGAAGAAGAAAAAGAAACCCTGGTTGTTTCCCCCTTAAGGGTGTAGTACTGGTGAAAAATTGAGAAAACTACATAGGTACCTTTGAGAGGCCTTTACACAAAAACAAAGTCAAGTTAATATCTAATTTTCAGTTTTTCTTGAAAGATATAATCCTGGCTTTAACTCAGACCAGTTTCAACGCTTCTTTGTCATATTACATGCATATAATTTGCATCAATTAGACCGTCAATAAAAAACAAGGAAAAACAAAGAACACATTTCTACTTCTATCTTCTATGTCACCTATCATTCTTTTCACACAAAACTTGGTACATGTATTATACATGTGTTACTCTACTACTACCTGATGAGAGGATTTTGTGAAATTATGTCAAATGTTCACTAATTAGCTAATTATGCCAATTACCAGATAAAACTTGGTTGTCCTTCAATAAATCCACAATGGCTACTCCTATAAACAAAAGCCTTCATCATTTTAAAGGAAGTGATATTCTGAATATCCTGTCCAAATTTCAGCCCAAAAGAATGATGCAAATTTAAAGTTATAACAAATTTCATGCAAAATATTATATTTCTTGTAAATTGCGTGTAAAGATAACAATACTTAGGGGTACTTCTATGACCTCTAATAGCATGATTCTTGTTTATAAGACTATAAGGAAACTGTTCAGCTAAAAAAAAATAAAAAAATAAAAAATCACCTGTTCACCAGTACTACACCCTTAACTCTAAATGAAGTTCCTACTTCTTGGAACTGATTACATCTGTCGCTATTTCTTCGTCCATTTTTGGCTGAAGTTCAATAAGTCTGTGCGCTTCATCAACTTCTTCATTACCACACACTCAAAATGGAAAACGGGGTTAAGTAATCGGTTAATCGAGGTCTGTCTGCCTGTCTGCAATCAATCAGTTTATGATCGAGGAACAATTTAATTAAATGGATTGATTCACTTTGAATATGAATCGGAACATGAATTGAAAAACGAACCTGTAGTTTAGCAGTACTTTGGCTTGGAATTTGTCCCAGTTGCACATGTGCAGAGAGGAGTGAGATTTAAAAAAAAGTTTTCCTCTTTCTGTCTCTCTGGCAGTCAAACCAAATTAAATATCATTCCGAACGGGAAACGAATTGTTTTTAAGGACGGTATAAAGAACACAAAACAGGAAGGAAGAACCAATGTAACGGGTTAAATAAGGAGGTGTACAAGACACTGCGTCAACGGTGGTAAACTTCCGACTTTTTTTCCCATGACCTTTAAAAGCTTTATTTTAATTCGATTGAATTATATACTTGAACACAGTATAACACAATTCACCTTTTTGGTACTTTCAAAACTCCTCCATTTAGCAGTACTTGGACAAAATATTCCGGCATTTTACGGCATCGCGACGAATCAATTTTGACGCTCATAGACCCCACCCATGTCCTTGTTTCTCAAGACAGCGTGGTGTAAGGTGTTCTATGAACTCTCTAGTTCTTTGCTGAGTTTATCACCTGCATTTTCCAGTTTTGCTGTTGTCCCTTATGGAAGCTCGTGCAGGAGTGGATATTACGTGCACACCGCTTTTCTGGTTTTAACGTCAATTATTCTCTGCTTGCGAGGCACTCCATCTCTATATAAATGCCCTGATATAGTGTGACCAATATGTCATGCAACAAGTGAACCATTTCACAGAAGGGGTATATCAGGATCCGGATCTTGACCAAAATTGAACTAATTCTTCCTTGTCACACACACAACCTCTCCACCAGGTTTCGTCCAAATCCGTCCGCAACTTTTTCAGATATCCTGCTATTTATCGTTTTTGGCCCTATATCCCAATGGTGAAGAATCACTTAAAAAATTAAATAATTCTCATATCCGAATCCATATTGAGATATTCACCAAAATCGAAACGATTTGTCTTTTTCACACACACAACCTCTCCACCAAGTTTCGTCCAAATCCGCCTACAACTTTTTGAGATATCCTGCTATTCATCGTTTTTGGCCTTATCTCCCAATGGTGACGAATCGCTTTTAAAAATTCGAGTAGCCGGATCCCGATCTTCACCAAAATCAAATATTTTCGTCCTTGTCACATTCGCTACCTCTCTGCCAAATTTCGTCGGAATCCGTCTACAACTTTTTGAGATATCCTGCTATTTATCGTTTTTGGCCCTATCTCGCAATGATGACGAATCGCTTTAAAAATTTCGAGTAGCCGGATCCGGATCTTCACCAAAAATCAAATATTTTTGTCCCTGTCACATTCGCTACCTCTCTGCCAAATTTCGTTGGAATCCGTTCACAACTTTTTGAGATATCCTGCTATTCATCGTTTTTGGCCTTATCTCCCAATGGTGACGAATCGCTTTTAAAAATTCGAGTAGCCGGATCCCGATCTTCACCAAAATCAAATATTTTCGTCCTTGTCACATTCGCTACCTCTCTGCCAAATTTCGTCGGAATCCGTCCACAACTTTTTGAGATATCCTGCTATTTATCGTTTTTGGCCCTATCTCGCAATGATGACGAATCGCTTAAAATTTTTCGAGTAGCCGGATCCGGATCTTCACCAAAAATCAAATATTTTCGTCCCTGTCACATTCGCTACCTCTCTGCCAAATTTCGTTGGAATCCGTTCACAACTTTTTGAGATATCCTGCTATTTATCGTTTTTGGCCCTATCTCCCAATGGTGACGAATCACTTTTAAAAATTCGAGTAGCCGGATCCGGATCTTCACCAAAATCAAATATTTTCGTCCTTGACACATTCGCTACCTCTCTGCCAAATTTCGTCGAAATCCGTCTACAACTTTTTGAGATATCCTGTTATTTATCATTTTGGCCCTCTCTCCCAATGGTGACGAATCACTTTAAAAAATTCGAGTAGCCGGATCCGGATCTTCACCAAAATCAAATATTTTCGCCCTTGACACATTCGCTACCTCTCTGCCAAATTTCGTCGAAATCCGTCCACAACTTTTTGAGATATCCTGCTATTCATCGTTTTTGGCCTTATCTCCCAATGGTGACGAATCGCTTTTAAAAATTCGAGTAGCCGGATCCGGATCTTCACCAAAATCAAATATTTTCGTCCTTGTCACATTCGCTACCTCTCTGCCAAATTTCGTCGGAATCCGTCTACAACTTTTTGAGATATCCTGCTATTTATCGTTTTTGGCCCTATCTCCCGATGATGACGAATCGCTTTAAAAAATTCGAGTAGCCGGATCCGGATCTTCACCAAAAATCAAATATTTTCGTCCTTGTCACATTCACTACCTCCCCGCCAAATTTCGTCGGAATCCATCTACAACTTTTTGAGATATCCTGCTATTTATCGTTTTTGGCCCTATCTCCCGATGATGACGAATCGCTTAAAAAAATTCGAGTAGCCGGATCCGGATCTTCACCAAAAATCAAATATTTTCGTCCTTGTCACATTCACTACCTCCCCGCCAAATTTCGTCGGAATCCATCTACAACTTTTTGAGATATCCTGCTATTTATCGTTTTTGGCCCTATCTCCCAATAGTGACGAATCACTTGAAAAAATTCGAGTAGCCGGATCCGGATCTTCACCAAAATCAAATATTTTCGTCCCTGTCACATTCGCTACCTCTCTGCCAAATTTCGTCGGAATCCGTCCACAACTTTTTGAGATATCTTGTTATTTATCGTTTTTGGCCCTATCTCCCAATGGTGACGAATCACTTTTAAAAAATTCGAGTAGCCGGATCCGGATCTTCACCAAAATCAAATATTTTCGTCCTTGTCACATTCGCTACCTCTCTGCCAAATTTCGTCGGAATCCGTCCACAACTTTTTGAGATATTTTGTTCACAGACAAACAGACAGACAGGGGTGAAAACATAACCTCCATCTACCTTCTGTGGCGGAGGTAAAAAGTAGGTCAAAAGGAGACGACGACGTTTTTGTTTATACAAAAGTACCTTTATTTTACTGATATAAGTTATTAAATAAATATTGTCGTTTTCCCAAAACAAGAGAGTAATCTATTACTCACTGTAAGACAAACGGAGACACATGACAATGTGAAAATAAAAAATTAAAAAGTTTGGAAGTTGTAGTTATTATGTGGAACTCAATAAACACAATTCTTTCATACTATAGGATATCATATGGTTAGCATCTCGCACAGATTCCTCAAAATTCACGAGAATCCCAGACTGCACCCCACGGAACACCTCTGATACCTTCGAGGTCTATCGTCAGGATGTGTTGTTAGCTCAGGGGTAACTAAAAGTGGGATTCTCGCATTATCTTTTCACCGACTTGTCGAGGAGTGTCGTGGCGGGCGAGGGTTGGAATTCTATCCGAAGTCTCAGACGCGCCTCTTGCGAAACTCTGCGACAGATGGCCGGGACCTGCTTTTTGCTTCCCATGGGCCTGGAAATAACAGAGCCGAGGGGGAATGGGGATGGTCGTACCGCAGAACGCAGGCGCAGCCCTGTGGCAAAGCAAGTGGTGTTTGTGGGTGGGGGTGAGATGTACGGGAGGAGAGGAAAATGGGCATGGTGACACAACAGCTGTTGGCACGTTAAATCAACCCCAATTAATGGCAGATTTGGCACCGTGTGTTGCATCTCTCTGGTCTCCAGCGTGAGCCTTTGCCTCCTGCCTTTCTCCTTTTCAATCCCGTCTTCAAAGGACACCCGAGATGCCATATTGAAGAGAAAAAAATTGAAAGATGGCGCCCAGCTTGAGGCACGACCATAAATGGTCTGAAGTGAAGATGAGAAGATGTTCCACCGAAATATAAACAAACACGAATCTGATAACATCCACCTTCATATTTCATTTTTTCCTATCAGACAATGAGGCCACATATTTGCAGATTGAGCAAACCTGGGAGGTTATGACTATGAGACGGTCTGAAGATGGTAATTACACGTAGGAGGGAGTGAGAAATGGTCTCGGTTTCATAGGGAACGAGTTGAAGTATAAAATGGTGTTTATTGACATTCAATAGCCGAGAATGCGTCATCATGGTTTGTTGCGAAAATTGTTTTGAATAACCAACAATGTCGTTTCTTCAGGTATATTGGTGACAGCGGTCGTTTGATTTTGTGAGAATGGGTGAGTTTGAGCAAACAAGCTGGGATTTGATACGTGGTGCTGAAAGAATGTAAACCGGATGATATTCACGTTGATATGTGTACAGGTTAGGGTTAGGGTTGTTAGGATTAGGGTTAGAGTTAGCGTTAGGGTTAGGGTTGTTAGGGTTATGGTTAGGGTTGTGGTTAGAGTTAGAGTTTGGGCTAGGGTTTGGACTAGGGTTTGGATTAGAGCTAGAGTTAAGGTTGGGATTCGGGTTAGTTTTACACACACCTACACACACTGGATGATACCAAAGTACAGAGTAAACTTTTCACAACTACTGTATGTCTACACGGGTGACCATATGATGCACTGACCCATTTACTTTAAACTTTTTTCTCATATATTTCATTGTCTCAGGCATCAGAGGTGGCCCATTCCATTATTGGGAGAACCGTCGATTGTTTTTACATCAATTTTTCTTTTTGCAAAACAATTATATAACACTAACACGGTTATCGATGATCAATCCATGAGATCCACTACCTCCGCCTCTGTCTGCCTTGTTTGTTCAGGCAATCAGAAGAGGAAGGAAAAAGTTCAAAGTGAGCATGATCAACCGAAAAATAATTTATAATTCACAAATTTACCAGGTACATTTGCATCACTCTGTACTTGCAAATACAGTATTTGCGTTTTAGATTGGTCCAACTGCCTGAGTTGAATTGTGATCTTGCTGATTCAAATCCTGACCCATCTGGGAAAGCAAAGACAAAACACCCAATATATTTAATTGCCCCAGAACACCCTCTCCTGGGGATGACACCTTGATACCTGATCCTTCCAGCTAATATATAACTCCTGGTGATGTAAGTGTGTGTGTGTGTGTGTGTGTGTGTGTGTGTGTGTGTGTGTGTAATACACACACACACACACACACACACACACACACACATATATATATATATATATATATATATATATATATATATATATATATATATATATATATAAATATATATATATATATATATAGATATATATATATAGATATATATATATATATATATATATATATATATATATATATATATATATATATATATATATATATATATATATATATATATATATATATATATACAGACTTGGCATTTAATATGGAATATTTTTTTTTTCTTGACTTGGGTTTACTCTCTGAACTCGGTATATCAATCTGGTGAGTTTCTTTTACGTTTCAGCGATTTCTTTGTTAAAAGAACGAGCCATGTCACTGATTGTCTGTCACAGCAAGAAGTCAATAACAGGATTATATCACAGGTGGCGTGACAAAATGTACGGACAGGTACATTTGACGATTGGCTTCACAATCGGGTATATAAGGGTTGGTGCGTTCTGTATTAGTGGAAAACAACTGCTGCACGTCTACAAAAGTTATTGCCGCTTCCCCTGGAGATGGTCCGTCAACTCGACAATGCTGTTTGTCATTTAGTGGTGACTTTATGAAATTCCGGCATGAAACAGCATGCTATTGCTCGGCAGTATGGCATCACTCAAGGTCAGGTGTCAAAGATCCTGAAACGAAATGCTCAGAGGGGTGTCCCTATGCCAATACCGAGGTCAGGGCGTCCCCGCAAAAACACAAGGAGGGAAGATCGCCAGCTGCACCGGTTAGTCCGCAATGGCCGTACCAAGTCAGCTAATCGTCTTAGGGCTGAGTGGCTGCAACTGACAAATGTGCCTGTATCCAGAAGGCTAGTCAACCAACGACTGGTTCAAGCAGGCTATCGTGCCAGGCCTCCCCTGAGAAAGCCACGTCTGACCAGACAACACCACCAGAGCCGATTGCAGTGGAACAGAGAGCACCGTCAATGGCAGCCAGGATACTGGAATCATGTGATCTTCAGTGACAAGTCTAGATTTCTGGTCTATCGTCAATATGGCAGCATCCGAGTGCACAGACAAGTGCATGAAGCCTACAACGAAGATTGTATAGTGCCAAGAGTCCAAGCTGGAGGTGGTGGGGTGACCGTTTGGGCTGCTTTTCATGCAGGGGGCAAAACTGACCTGGTTGTTCTGAATGGAAACCTGAACCAGTTCAAGCACAGGGCCATTCTGGAAGAAACATTGCTTCCATTTGCTCGTGCAGCCTTTCGAGGAAACTTTGTCTTCCAAGATGACAATGCACGGCCTCATCGTGCTCGCATGATCCAACACTTTCTTGCTGACCGTGGTGTAGAGCATATGGAGTGGCCTGCCATGTCCCCGGATATGAATCCGATAGAGAACTTGGGGGCACAATTAACACGTCAAATCGACAACTTGGACCAGCAGCCTACCTCTGTGCGTGAATTGCAGTAGGCTATTGTCACTGCATGGCAAGCGATTCCTGTCCAAACCTTGGCAAATCTCGTGAACAGCATGCCTCGACGTGTACGTGCTCTCCTGAATGCTCGTGGGGGTTACACGAAGTACTGAACTGTAATTTTACTGTCCGTAATCCCTTTAACTTTTGTTTAAAAAAAATTTGGGTTAATGTGCAAAATAAAGAAATACTTCTGGAAAACGCACAGAAGTTTAATACAGTACTGTCCGTGAATTGAGTTCGATACCAGTTTACATCACTTTCAAGGATCAATTTATTTGCTTCGAAATGTCAAATGTGGTTTTTGTTTCTTTTAAAGGTCACATTAACAAAATCTAGAATAATTTCAACATAATTCAAATGAACTTTTGGTTCTAAGTCATCTTGAAAAGTAAGTTCACCCCCACAAAAAAAAATATTCCATATTAAATGCCAAGTCTGTATGTATATACCAGGGTGATTGAAAAGTAACTCCCTATTTTAAAATACTTATAATTTATTTCTTAACTATAATTTTTACAAGAAATGGATATAAGAAGAAAGCGTATAGCATGAAGCTTTATTTAAAATTATATATGGGCACCAGAATTCGCCACCAGCTTCTCAAGCCGCCCAGGAACCGCGTCAACTGATTTCACCAGGAACTCTTGTGGGATGGAAGACATAACTTCTCGTATTCGCCCTTCAAGTTCTTCCAAAGTCGTTGGTTTGGTACAGTAGACTTGCTATTTTACCCAACCCCAAAGAAAAAAGTCACATGGTGTTAAGTCAGGGCTCCTGGCTGGCCACTCATACGGACGACGACGACTCATCCATCTCCCAGGGAAGTGGGCATTCAGCCATTCACGAACAACAATAGCAAAATGTGGAGGAGCGCCATCTTGCATGAAAATCAAATCTTCAACATTCTCCGAAGCACTGATAATTGGCCAGATTTCGTCTTGCAGCATGGTGAGGTACCTTTTGGCATTCATGGTATCGTGAAGAATAAAGGGACCTACAATCCTTTCCGAAGTCATTCCACACCACACCATTACCTTGGGCCGATATTGCGTTTTTTCAGAAATAACACGAGGATCTTCTCCTGCCCAGTAATAGCAGTTGTGACGGTTCACAAACCCACCGATGTGAAATACCGCTTCATCAGACCAGAGGATATTTTTAAAGAGATCAGACCAATCTTCATACCACTAGCTGGGCACGCTCCTGCAGGGTAAGACGTCCAGCCATGTTTGTAGGGCTTCCGAATTTCAAACAAAAAATAATCTGAAAAAAAACCAACACAGATTAAATTCTCATACATTAAGGAACAAACACTAAATATTTCAGAAAAATATTACAATAAATAAATAATTTCTAAATATTTTAAAATAGGGAGTTACTTTTCAATCACCCTGTATATATTGTCACGCAACCGCGATTAACACCACAGTTGCGGATGGCCAATTGCGAGGCTTTAACTCCCGAGGCGAGAACTCAATAGCGGATTCCAAATCAAACACTTAAACTAAAGTTAAACGCGCGGAATGGCGGGACGGGACATAGCAAAGCTCCGCAGCCTTATCTATTAAAATCCAACAGGAAACTGCGTTCAGATATATTCAGAAAATAATATAAGGATTTATTAACGGTTCCGAGAACAAAGAAATATGATGCTCTAAACCCCCTATATGGAGTACTCCCGCTCAACAGAGTTATTAAACAAACCACAGGGCAGACGACGAAATGAACAAAGAGGGTGTGTGTGTGTGGTGCGTTCTTAGCTCTGCTCGCTCGGGAGCGTGGCGTGGAGATCGTGCAGGCCTCGGATGGCTAGGCCCTGACACGTGGGCGGGAAGGGTCTCCCTGACGCGACTCGCTCGCCGACCCCAATCCTCTCGCCCCGCAACTCTCAAACGCTCGCCCCGTCCGAAGGACCACGGTTTCTGGGGCTGTCGTCTCTGCCCGGCGCTTGGAGATCGTGAATGGTTGGCGATGGTACGCAAGCGGCCACGAATGGAATACGGCCACCAACGGGGCGAACCTCGGCACGACAGCCGCCCACGCAAGCACGCGATCCAATCGCAGGGAAGATGGAGGGGACGAAGGCAGGAAAGAACTAGAGGGGAAAATGTCCAGTGCACTCTATCACGACTGAATCCTCTCAGCTCCCCCAAATGGCGTCTGCTCTGCCTCGTGTCCAACTCCGAACTCTCTTCCTCTCCTTCGTGTCGTCACTTCCCTCCCGCACCGTCACGCCCTCTTGTCAACCCCATTCGTCCGCCCTTCCCCATGACGTCAAAAGATCCACCCCCTTCTCATCGTGTCTCAGCAGGGTGCGTTTCGGTCGGTGTTGTTCCATTGATGTGAAAGGGAAGGGAATTAATTAATGTAGGTGCGCTAGGGGCATGAATTCCTACTGTCTAGGTGCGGTGCCAAAAGGGACATTGGATTGACCACAGGGGTGGGAAAACACACGAAGTTACCCTTATCGCCCTAACTACTTAGCACTTCCTGTCCCCATACAGGAAATATATATACGCAATGATCCCGGCATACGCCTACACATACTAACTTAAAGGTACATAGTGGGTTCTAGCTATCGCGACATCCCGGAGCATTTTACCTACTCAGATCTACTCTGCTCTACATATTGCTCTACCAAATTCATAACACAGCCCCCCCCCCCCCCCCTGGAACCGTGTAGCTCCTGCAAGGTTCACCGCAGGCGCTACCATTCCAGCCTTAACACTTACTGTCACACACTTAATTAACCTATGAAATAAATCAGGAAGGGCTGTGGGAAGTGAGTCGGACTACCTACCTACACTTCCTTAACATGCTAAACCCCTTAACCATCATGCAAGTATGTACATTTTCTTCATTGTTCCTGTGGAGGGAGGAAACAAACAACACCAAAACTCCTACCTTATCCACAAACTTAACCATCTTTCCAAAAACTCAAAACTCTAACCCTTGTACATACCCCGGTCTACAGACCGCGTCCCCCGGTGGATGCCACAAGACACAACCTTACCTGCGGGGCCATCCCAATGCACCCCCTCAATTTCCACGGGCCCTGTCCAGATGTTGCAGGTAAGTGACATGGCTCAGTGGATTTCGCCCACATTCATGCAACACAGACCCCTTAACCACTCATCCTCATTCCAAAACTCATCATTACATTCCAAAAATCATCAAGGCATTTCAAAAGTCAACAAAGCACTTATTTCAATACACCCCCCTGCAGGACCATGGCATTGATGTCATTCGCGTGCGTGTGTGCATTCCTCAACTAGGCAGCGGGGAGGTACCGCACAAAAAGATGGTGGGGGCGCATCAGGCTGTGGTGCCCGCAGTCCCAAAAACAAGTCAACCGACTTACAAGTTCATTGCCCCCCCCCCCCCCTTTACCTCTTGGCCCCGTGACAGCCCAACAGCCCCTTTCCGCCGTTACCTCGCCGGTGAGGGTCTCCACACACCAGGCTCCCTTGCCTCCTGCTTCCGCGCAGCAACACGGGTCACCGGGGGACTTCCTCACCCCGCGGCGCCCAACCAGACCCTCCACCGACGAGCTCCAATTTCCAGTTACCACCGGCTGCCAGGGGTAATTGACGCAGAGGGGGGCCCGCAGGCATCGCTCCTCAGAGCTCGCTCTGTACCTGCGGACACACACACCTTCCCCACCCACAAGACCCCAAAACACACTTCCTCCTCCGCTGCCATTCAATTCTCCACACAACTCAGCACAATTCAGTACAATTCCATAGATGGTGTAAAAGGTGTTACAAGGCTTGCCATGGCCTGCTACATGTGAAATCCCCCAGTTCACATTTAAACCATCACACATTTCCAAAAAGCACAATCATCACCCCTCATTATCTCCAATAAATCATCACTCACTCTCCAGGTTCCACTCTCACGACCACATCAAAACACATAACCACAACACAAAAACATACGCCACCCACAAGACACTGTGTGGCCCCCATTCCATCCCCTCACCGGCCATGTCATCACTCTCACCCGCCTCCCAACTCCAAATTACATGTCCCCAATTTCCAAAGCAAGTCCCGAAGCCTGGGACAGTACTCCTCAAAACACTCACCTCAAGTGCAGGTAGTTGCAGGTTGGTCGGGTCCAAGAGTGTCATCCACCACAAATTCCCAAAATTTCACATTGGGCCTACCAAATACTTCCAAATTTCTCTTTTGTCCCCACAACACTGGCAGGTATGTGGATCCGCATCCAACGGTGATCATCACTACACAACCACCTGTGGCCATGACAGCTCTGCACCGCTACCGTGCAAGGGTCACCGGGACAAGGTGAGCAGTCAAAACGCCAACATGGCCCATGAGTGTCCATAAGGGTGCGACCCACCATCCATCCTTCGGCCCCCCTGCGAGGAACACAGCTGCACCAGCCCCAGCTGGCCAATGTGGTGAGCACTTGCTGCCACAACACACACTACCACACACACAACCTCGGCCCTGGGGGGCAGGGTCGCAGTGCGTGGCATCCCCACAGCCACGTCCCCTGCACCTCCCCATCATCCCCCAGTCCGACTACAGAACTGCAGCCCCCCCAGTGCTCACCCACACTTGACCACACCAAGGTCCAGTCAACAGCCATGCTCCACCAGGAGACCCACCCAGAAGACATGGTCCACACACCTCGGACACGCACAGCACCACGTTGACCCTCAGGCTACACAACTACATCCCCATAACCCCGCGTCCCAAATATCAGCACAGTTGCCCCCGCAACCAGTTGAAATCTGTGTCTTGCTACCCTATTAATTTCATCACAGCCTCCAACACTTTGGTCTACACACCGGGATCAATAATGGGGTCACTGTACAGTGTCCACCATGACATTTCGAAATCCACCCTTAAATTTGCATCTAACCCACAGATTACCCATGCCAAACATTTGTCACATTTCACTAACCTCACCAAAGAAAGATGCTTTGCCATACACATGCCAGCTGAGCATGGCCCATATGCTCGGCTCGTTACACATCTCCCCATTCATCAACCCCATGGCTCTCTTCCCAACCCGAGAGTCCATAAATCATAACGGAGCATCTGTGGAAGGTCACTCACACCATCACGTTCCACAGATGCCCCAATGGTTGTCTGGCAGGCTAACTCCATCCCTGTCCATTCGGTTTGACCCGCGTCCATAGACCAACCACCATGCCAGGTCACCACATGCTGGTTGTCCCAGAGTCTCTGGAGGAGGGTGCCAGGCCGCATGCCCGGGTGGTCACCACATCAGTCCCAAGTTGGCCATCTGCGGTGCCACCACCAAAGCGTGACCCACAACACCTCCCCCTAGTGGTCCTCAATAAATGCCAACCCAGGCTTGAGAAACCACCTCGGACCCCTCTGGAGGTCTTAACCCCCACCAGGGTCCGGTGACCCTGCCGGCCCGAGCCATCGGCTCGGACGGCGCCCCGACGGACAAGGGACGCCACACTCCACCAGACCCCCCGTGGGACCCAGGTCGTACCTCGACACCCAAGGCTGGACCCCACGTCCAAATCTCGCCATCACAGTCCCCCAGCTGGCTGGCATACCCAAATTTTGAAAGGGGCAACTTTTGCCCGAGGCCATCACCCATGACCTCTCCATGTCCAGATCCCGCAGCCCGGGGACCAATCCCAACCATGGCTGCTCCAAATCAAGTTCCCATTGTAATTTTATTTTAAATTTTATTTTACAAATTTTCATTCCCACTGCCAAACCGCAGCTGCAGGGAACAACCTCTACCACCAGTTGTTCTGCCCCTCCCTGCAGTTGATCCAGATTCCCTACAGGGACCAAATCTCCAGAAGCTCTATCTCCCGATCCTCCAAGATCCAAATCCAGCCCGGAGCCAACACACTCCCCCAACTGGTTGTCCAATTTTGGAGCCTCTGTTTCCAAATAGCAGTGTACGGTGAGCGTCCCCTCGGTCATTCCAACCACCTCCTCGGACCAACTCACCTCATCCCCCAGACTCCTTTGGGCCCGGTCAAACTTGTCCTCCATGGGACTGTCACAGGTCTCCAGCCGCTGAATCAAATCATCCTCCTCATCATCATCATTACAAATCATTTCTGGCCCCGCCAGGCTTTGATCAATATCCCCAATAAATACTCGGTCCGGCTCCATTGCACGGACCCCCAAAAACTCTACCCCCTCTTGCTCTGCACCACTGCCCTGGTGCTGCACAATTCCAAATTCATCCCCCGGTTGGGGTGTTGTGACATCCACACGGTCCCGATAAACAACCAGGCCAGAATGTGGGAAACATTCCCCATTACAACTCTCACATTCCAAATTTCCTTCCCCGCTCACCTGTGGGCACTCCACGTTTACCTGCAGGCATTCCCCATCTACCTGTACACATTCCCCATCGAACTGTGGACATTCTCCGCTCACCTGTACACTTGCCACAATTGCCATTTCCCTTTTTAATCCATTAATTTGGTCACTCATATCCTTCATTCCTTCCCTCCATTCATTCCCCTGGGAATCCATTTTGTTTTTCATTTCTCCCATCTCCTTACTCATTTTATTTTCCAGCCCATCAATTTGTTCCTCCAATCGATCACCCATTCCCTTCATTCCTTCCCTACATTAATTCCCCTGGGACTCCATTTTTCTTTCCATTCGCTCACCCTGTGCGTTCATGTCTCCCATCTGCTTTCCCAATCGCCCACTGTTCTTTTCCATCCCTTCAATTTTGTCATTCAATTCCCGACTGGCTCGCTCACTGTTCTTTTCCATTCCTTCCATTTTCTTAAGCAATTGACCCAACATCTGGTCGATTGTCGGGGCCGCTCCTACTGCTCCCGACTCCCCGGTGGGGGAGGGGGATAAGTTGGTGCTCGGGACGGGGGAGGTTCCAAGGCTCACCTCTGCATCAAATTCCCCTATTTCCGACTCACTCCCGACGCTGACGGAGGCCTCGCTGCGTACCTCCATCTCATCAATCTCCGACATCCGCCTTCCGGAAGATTGTTTCCCGCACGCGTATGTATTTTAATAATTCCAGTAACACAATTTAAATTTGACGATGACGCGATATAGCGCTCCGTATGTCCAATTGACTATACAAATTTCTCCGCCTCGCCTATAAAAATTTTGCGTTCGAACGTCGGGCGCAATGTATGCCCGACCGTGTCGATGTCTCGCCGCGGACAAAAAAGTTGTCCGACGGGTTCGAATCCGACACTCCTGACACCACTTGTCGCGCAACCGCGATTAACACCACAGTTGCGGATGGCCAATTGCGAGGCTTTAACTCCCGAGGCGAGAACTCAATCGCGGATTCCAAATCAGGCACAAACGCGTGGAATGGCGGACACAGCAAAGCTCCGCAGCCTTACCTATTAAAATCCAACAGGAAACTGCGTTGATATATTCAGAAAATAATATAAGGATTTATTAACGGTTCCGAGAACAAAGAAATATGATGCTCTAAACCCCCTATATGGAGACTCCCGCTCAACAGAGTTATTAAACAAACCACAGGGCAGACGACGAAATGAACAAAGAGGGTGTGTGTGTGTGTGGTGCGTTCTTAGCTCTGCTTGCTCGGGAGCGTGGCATGGAGATCGTGCAGGCCTCGGATGGCTAGGCCCTGACGACACGTGGGCGGGAAGGGTCTCCCCGACGCGACTCGCTCGCCGACCCCAGTCCTCTCGCCCCGCAACTCTCAAACGCTCGCCCCGTCCGAAGGACCACGGTTTCTGGGGTTGTCGTCTCTGCCCGGCGCCTTGGAGATCGTGAATGGTTGGCGATGGTACGCAAGAGGCCACGAATGGAATACGGCCACCAACGGGGCGAACCTCGGCACGACAGCCGCCCACGCAAGCACGCGATCCAATCGCAGGGAAGATGGAGGGGACGAAGGCAGGAAAGAACTAGAGGGGAAAATGTCCAGTGCACTCTATCACGACTGAATCCTCTCAGCTCCCCCAAATGGCGTCTGCTCTGCCTCGTGTCCAACTCCGAACTCTCTTCCTCTCCTTTGTGTCGTCACTTCCCTCCCGCACCGTCACGCCCTCTTGTCACCCCCATTCGTCCGCGCTTCCCCATGACGTCAAAAGATCCACCCCCTTCTCATCGTGTCTCAGCAGGGTGCGTTTCGGTCGGTGTTGTTCCATTGATGTGAAAGGGAAGGGAATTAATTAATGTAGGTGCGCTAGGGGCATGAATTCCTACTGTCTAGGTGCGGTGCCAAAAGGGACATTGGATTGACCACAGGGGTAGGAAAACACACAAAGTTACCCTTATCGCCCTAACTACTTAGCACTTCCTGTCCCCGTACAGGAAATATATATACGCAATTATCCCGGCATACGCCTACACATACTAACTTAAAGGTACATAGTGGGTTCTAGCTATCGCGACATCCCGGAGCATTTTACCTACTCAGATCTACTCTGCTCTACATATTGCTCTACCAAATTCATAACAATATATATATATACATATATATTACATGCTCATGCACACATATTGTTGTTTTGTACACAAGTCTGCTCTTTGAAATTAATAACGAGCACGGCACTCAGTAGAGCACTGGTCTGTACAGATTACGTTTTGTATCACAGTCATAGGCCGGATTTGCATCCAGATCATTTGTCCTTGTCACACACCAAAATCGAATCGGCTTGTTCTCGTCACCAACCCAACTCATCCACCACGTTTTGTCATAATCCAACCATAACGTTTTGAAATATCATGCTAAATGTCGTTTTTGGCCCCCATCTCTCAATGGTGACCAATCACTTAAGAAATAAAAAAAACATTATCGGATCCAGGTCCGGATCTAAGCCATAATCTAATCGATTTATCCTTGTCTCACACACACACACACACACACACACACACACACACACACACACACACACACACACACACCAAATTTCGTCTGGATCCGTTCATAACCTTTTGAGATACCGTGCTCACAGACAGACAGGTGAACAAACAGTGGTGAAAATATAACCTCCGTCCACCTTCGGTGGTCCACTTTAGGTGGCGGAGGTAATTGTTGGATTTCTCATGAAAAATGACTACTTTACATCTGGCAACAGGATACCTCAACATCAGATAGTTGAGATACTCATGTGTTTGGATCCGGAAACTTTCTTTCCTAACTTTTCCTGCACATGTACAAGATTGGGTCCAGAACATGAGCAGGAATAAACTAAGAACTGCGAGGAGGTGCAGAAACGTCTTTTGATTTTGTTGATGACAAGCAGGTGTACCCGGCATTGCGGGGGAGGGAAGGCAGGAGAGGGAGGGGTGAGGAAGGGAGTTAGGGTCGTGGAAGGGGGAGGGGAGGGGAGGGGAGAGGGATGTGAAAGCTATACTACATATACATCTTTTGGTGTGTGTGTGGGGGGGGGGGTTGGGGGTGGGGGGGGAGGGAGTTGACAGGCCCTCCGTTTTGAGGGAGGGAAGGAGGAAAAATGTTCCCGTGCAAAGAGTGCTTCATAACCTCAGTGTTGCGCAGGTAAAAATGGAAACTGTAATACCCTCTGCCACCAACACCAGGTGGCGCTACACGTCACACATTAACATGGAGAATTTACGCCCCTTCCCCAGACCCCCACACTCTCGCATGAAGACGCGGCCACATAGCCTATGTTACCCCCCAGGAAAAGTTGTATTTGTACCCCGAGTAAAGTATATAAGTGTTTGTTGCTGGAGTACCCGGCGTTGCTCAAGAGAAAAAGAAACATTAACATATTTGAAATGAGAGAAAATATAATGGAAAAGCAATTACATCCAAATCAGAATCCATCACAAATGTCAAATCATCATTTTACCTTTTCGTTGAATATACGTTGGTGAATGTGCCGTTCATCACGTTTCTGAGTTAAGTATGATGCCGTTCAGGAAGAAGAAGAAGCCTTACCACCAACTTCGACCGCTTCCAGTATTGTTTGATTTATTAGTGCTCAAATGTCTGGTAATTATTTTGTATTTTTTTATGCCAATGTGTCATTGTATATAACTGGCAATTAATTAAAAAGGCTTCGGCACTATCGAGCGATATTTTTTTTCATCCCAGAAAAACGAACTTTTTTTTTTTGCCTAAAACACTCCCAGACGCTCAATGATGCACCTCTGGAAGTTTGACGAATATTCAGCCATCTCTGAGAAAAATGGCGACACAGACCAACGGCTCTCTTATATAGTAGACTAGCAGAAGTACCCGGCATGGCCGGGCGGGGGAGGGGAGGGGGAGGGGAGGGTAACGGGGGGAGAGCGAGCCCCTTTGTAAAGCGAGCGATTTTTTTTTCCATAGCGTCATAGCGTTCATAGCGTCATAGCGTTCATAGCGTTTCATAGCGTCATAGCGATTTTTTTTTCATAGCGTCATAGCGTCATAGCGTTCATACTGCTCTCCCCTCTGGTCTGGTGCTCTGCCTCACACCTAGCTCGTCTGCACGCTGTTGAAACCAAAGCGTTCAGAATCATTGGAATCTCCCGCGATGAAGCTAACTCCAAGGGCCTCTCACTCACTCACCGCAGGCAGGTTGGTGGTCTTTCCGTCTTCTACCGACTCCTCTCTGGCTTTGCCCCCCCCAGCTCTCTCTGGGCTCTGTCCCCCAAATATTCCTACAGGTCGCACAAGATCTGCCTGCAACCCTCTTATGGTTAAACTGCCAAAATCAAGACTTTCTGCTCACCTCCACTCCTTCATTCCTCTTTTCTCCCGCCTCTGGAACAAACTCCCTCACTCTCTTCAATCCCACTGCACCCTCCAGGTCTTTAAAACAGCTGTTCACCACCATCTCTTATCCTCCCCCATCCAAAACCTTGATCTTTTCTACCCCTGCTAATTTCGGTCCCCTTGTGTTTTATACCTCTCCCCCCCGCCCTCCCCCTCCCACACTTCTCTCTGCTCTCAAATGTTGTGGTTGTGTGCTTCCCCTTCTCTCCCCATCTTGTCTTCCGCTCCCTCTTTTTGTGTGTTTTGTTTGTCTGGTTGATTTGTTTGTGAAATAAATGTTAGCTCTTTCACGAGCCTCGATTCAGGATACAAAAAAAAAATAAAAAAAAAAAAAAAATCGTTCATAGCGTCATAGCGATTTTTTTTTTCATAGCGTCATAGCGTTCATAGCGTCATAGCGTTTCATAGCGTCATAGCGATTTTTTTTTCATTGCGTCATAGCGTCATCACGTGATCGCTCTGAGCGAATCAGCGCCCACCTGCTCTGATTCCGTTGATTCCGTGCGCTGAAATGCGCTGAGGTAAATATGAATAAAAAATATGGATCGTCAAATATTTTGAGTTCGGCCATGTTCGTCCCAGGCGCAATGGCCATGTCTATGCCAAATATCAAACACGTAAGCCTCTCCGTTTAGGAGTCTATCGGTAACATTACACACACACACACACACACACACACACACACACACACACACACACACACACACACACACACACAAACTGTGTTTTATATATATAGATTTGCAAGTAAATTAATGATGGGTTTTCACCCCTCAGCCCAATGGGCTAAGGGGTATTGTCGTCACGGGCGTCGTCCGGGCGGGCGGGTAGGTATCCGCAAACTTTTGGTTTCCGTCAATTTCAAGGAGAACGGCTTGTCCGATAAAATCCATTTGTGCAGTGTGTGTTGGGGTTGGGTAGAGGAAGGTTCCTTTCGAAAATGGGCGCACTGCGATTTTCAATATGGCCGCCACGGTAACCATCTTGAAATTGGTTTCCGTCAATTTCGAGCAGAACGGCTTGTCCGATTAAATCCATTTTTTGCAGTGTGTGTTGGGGTTGAGTTGAGTAGAGGAAGGTTCATGGGCGCGCTGCCATTGTCAATATGGCCACCACGGCAGCCATCTTGAAATTGGTTTCCGTCAATTTCGAGCAGAACGGCTTGTCCAATTAAATCCATTTTTGCAGTGTGTGTTGGGGTTGAGTTGAGTAGAGGAAGGTACATGGGCGCGAAATGGGTTAATGGGTTCTTGGGCGAAAATTTCATTACTTGCAGTTCCTACTCGGTATACAACTTCGCTTCAAATAACAAATTATCATCAATGCTTCCTTTCACCATGCATGCATGGGCTGAGGGGTTACGCCCGCTTTGTGGTGCTCTTTATTATATTTGATGACACCTATCCAAAAGAGCTCGATTTTGAAAAAGAAAACCAAACTCACTCTTCAGTCTCTTATTCAGATTTACATATCAATAATGATAAATTTCACACCAACCCGTTTGATAAATGACATGTTTTTCCATTCGTATATTTTAAAACCCTTTCTCCGAGAGAAACATTTCTAACAATTGCACTTGGCAAAGCGCATACCTCCGCCAGGTTGATCAGTTCACGTTTTGTATCCCACTGATAGGCCGGATCTGGATTCAGACCTGAACCAAAATCTAGTCGGCTTGTTCTTGTCACCTGCCAAACTCATCCACAAAGTTTGGTCACAATCCGCCCACAACTTTTTGAGATATCCTGCTATGTATCGTTTTTGGTCCTATTTCCCAATGGTGAAGAATCACTTAACAAATTCTAGTAGCCGGATCCGAATCCGGATCTTCACCAAAATCTAATCATTTCGTCCTTGTCACATACGCTACATCTCTGCCACATACTGCCAAATTTGGTCCGAATGCGTCCACAACTTTTTGAGACATCCTGCTATTTATCGTTTTTGGCCCTATCTCCCAATGATGACGCATCACTTAAAATAATTCTAGTAGCCGGATCCGGATGTTCACCAAAATCAAATATTTTCGTCCTTGTCACATACAAGGACAATCTCTGCCAAATTTCTTCGGAATCTGTCCACAACTTTTTGAGATATCTTGTTCACAAACAAACGGACAAACAGACTAGAAATCGGTCAGAGACGGAGAACTTGCAAGAATGTACTTTTTTCAGGGGTGTTGCTTAGAAGGGAATCGGATAATGTATGACAGAGTTATTAGTAAAAAAAACATTTTTTGACCTTGAGTTTGACCTTTCAAGGTCACTCAAGGTCAAAGGTCATGGTGCCAAATGAAATGTCGTATGTGACTTCCTATATGTCAGTAACAGTAAGTGTATGCATATCTCTTGTACTTTTAGAGTTATAGTGGTTTGAAATATATTTTAAATGAAAACTCGACCCCCCTGTTTTCACGTTTTGGGTGACCTTGAGCTTGACCTTGGGCCTAGAGCGTTAAAAATTGGGCACAGTCTATTCCAGTGCAAGGATGTAGACGTAGTACTGCGCACAAACAGACAGACAGACAGACAAACCAACCAACCAACATACTTGCCGGAATCTATTCCGGCAAGTAACAAACAGACAGACAGGGGTGAAAACATAACCTCCATCCACCTTTGGTGGCGGAGGTAACTAGATGGTATTCATGGAATGCTTACCCTGTGCAGTCAACTTGGTGCGAGCCAACTCCTCTGTTTTTGAACATTTTTTTCCTTTGATCCAATATGGTTGCCAGACCATGTGAGCGATTACATCATAAATTTATACTCTAATATAATTGCTGCATAGATCACGCTGAATAAATTCCAAAGAGATCAGACTAACAATTGTCCCTGTCAAATTATGACGTCATAATTAAGGCACCAGTGATGTCATTAACAACACTTATTCCACATTCAGAATTCTTTACAATGAGCCATGTTTCATTTTTTTTCCATGCAGCAGTTTTGGAGATATAGAGGTGCAACATTTTTCGGTTTTTCCAAGATGGCGCATGTACCACATGACCTATGACATCATGATTATCATTAAAATATTCTACATGAGGAGGTGCTCCGATGGTGAAAATTTTGTGCCCATCAGACCAACAGTTGCTGAGAAAAAAATTCACAATGATCAGATAAATGTTATACTTGCTGAATTATGAAGTCATAACGAAGGCACGGATGACATCATCATTAACATATCTTATTCCCCAAGGGGAGTAATTGACAATGAGCCATGTTTCAATTTTTTCCATGGAGCGGTTTGGGAGATATAGAGGTGCAACTTTTGTCGATTTTTTTCCCAAGATGGCGTCTGTACCACGTGACCTGTGACGTTATAATTATCATTTGAAACATCCACAGGAGGAGCCGCACATAATCTGAAAATTTCCTGTCCATCGGTCTAACAGTTGCAGAGGAATTTTTGTTTTATTCATACTGATCAGATAAAGCGTTGTACTTGTCGAATTATGACGTCATAATTAAGGCACCAATGACATCACCATCAACATATCTTATTCCGCATGGTGAGTACTTGACAATGAGCCATGTTTCAATTTTTTCCATTGAGCGGTTTGGGAGATATAGAGGCTAAACTTTTTTCCAAGATGGCGTCCATACCACGTGACCTATGACGTCATAATTATGAGTAAAAAAAATTCTGCCAGCGGCGGCGCTTCTATGGTAAAATTTTGTGTCAATCGGACCAACGGTTGCCGAGAAAATGTTTTTTTTTTAATGCAGACACGTACGGCACACGGCACACGTACGTACATGAATGCTTAACCTCGCTTTTCGCTTTGCGAGCACAGGGTAAAAATGTATCTGTCCCCTTTGCAGAGATTCAAGGATGGTTCTGATAGGTTGCTGTCATCTTTGTTCACCCAAAACAAAACACGACTACCCGCCCTACTTTGTACCAGGAACAAAATTGAAGTTTCGGGCATCAATTCGAAAGATCATGATCAGCATTGTTTGGGATGCTGAAGGTGGTAGGTTACAGTGGAAGTGCTTCGGTCTCCATTTTTATCCTGAATAGAAGCACCTGCTCACACCTCAGGATTCGGGAAGGCGGTTGCAAAGCACTGTGGATTTGAACTGTTATCTCATCCATATTTTCTTCCTGATCTGGCTCCTTCACACCTCTATCTGTGAAACATGGATGAGGGAAACATGTATTGTTTAGATGATGCGATGAAAGATTCTTTATATCGTGTTCCGTGGAAAGGGGAAGAGGGAGTTCCTCCAGAATGCACATGATCTTTCAATAACTCCTCCTAGTTAACATTGCAAAATACGGACTTCCTACTCACCATCACTCCTTCAAGTCTCCCACATTTGGTACTGATTTGGTGAGTCCATTTAATCCCACTCGAAGATGGCAGAACACTGCGATCTCACATCGTCTTCCATCTTTACCTATGATTTATCTACCACCATGAGCTACCTATATATCCACAGGTTACTCTCTTTTTTTTTTCCTTTTTTGTATACAAGGTCGAGGCTCGTGCACGAGCTAACATTGATCACAAAAAGACAAACTAACACATAAAATATAAAACATATGATAAAGGGAGCGGGAGAACAAGATGAAGAGCAGGGACATCGGGAGATCTGTGGGAGGGAGAGGGCTTGGGGGGGAAGAGGCATGGGAAAGGGTGGGGGGGTGGGAGAGGTGAAAAAACACATGGACACTGCTAGGACTTCCAGGAAAGAAGTCGGTATTTCAAAAAAGTGGATCTGGGGTGAATTAACGGGGGTAGAGAAGGTAAAGGTTTTGGATGGGGGAGGATAAGAGATGGTTGTGGATTTCTAACTTTTCTCTCTCCTCTAACCTCTCCTCCTGTCCTTCCTCTCCTCTTCCGTTCTTCCACCTGCCTGTTTGGTGGTGTCCGTTGTTTCCCACTGACTTGACAGTCTGTTACCTTTTTGATAATCATCTGTCACCTTTGTTCTGCAAAGAACCTGTAGGCCGTTGCATACAAAAACAAAAGCTTGGACCATAATAGATCTCCTTCCACCCACGACGACATCATTTTCAACATGGCAAACAACTTCTCTGGCATTTCACCATCGCGGTGAACGTTGCAAATGTGCCGCCCATCAGTACTAATGACAATTTGAATGTTGTTTTGTGTCCAACCAATTAAGGGCACTTCCTGCAGTTCCACAAAGGAATGTCAGCCCTGCTGGTGTCTTCATTAACCGGTCAGATTCATGCTGGCCTGTTTAATTGTGCGAATGTGACCGCAGGTCCCAGGCCGAGTGAGGACATGAAGGCGTTCTCTTCCTGGAGGTCCATGGGGATCGAGTACATCATCACCCGACAACGTCAGAACTTCATACGAAGGAAAATGTACAGCACTTTAGAATTCCACACAAACCGCCACCTCATCACACCTGAACCTGTTACGAGCTAAGAGACCTTTGGTGGGTTTTGAAGTTCAAAAACCTGGCTCAATAATGGCTCCTTTTGTTTTCTACCACCACAAACATACCTCGAGACGCTTGCACGTAAGCACTTCCAGGACTGCGATGTGGATTTCAAGCAGCTTTTGATGCGTCTCATCTTGAAGTCTGTCACAATTTAAACTCGATTGACTTCGGTGTTCTTTGTTTGGAAGTTTTTCACTCCAGGTTTCCTCTCCTCTTCACTAGAACTGCACATGAACTCAGGGTGTAGCTCTGGGAGATGGAGGGCATGAAGTGAAATCCGCGTTACCGATGGCAACCGGCACAGGTAAAGAGAATCTGAAGGAAGGCCGGGGTAGTGCTGAGGGAGGATTCAGCAGCATGGTTTTGCTTATTCTTTACCTCCAATGAGCTTTGGGCAGAGAAATCGAGGGCACAGCGCAAGCGGCGCGGGGTTTATTAAATAATCATAAATACCTTTTGCCAGATAATTCCAACATTAATAATGAATTGTACCGGTTCCTTTTCCCTCCTGCAGTTTGGGCCAATGGGAGGTAGCCAAACCGGAGTGCTAATTCATTGTTGCCCCGGAAACCGACTCCGGATGCATAGACAGAGGCAGAGCCATGGGGTCCTGCTCGAGGTTAATGATTCGTGGGAGGAAATGGAAACTGTAAGATTTTTTAATTGGATGTTTCCTTTTCAAGTGCAAGATTGTTATTCAACCAGAACTTTAAACCAGTTAAAAGGCAGAAATGCAATGCTCGTACAACTTAAGGTAAATTAGCAAGGAATGGCATTGGACTTACAATGTGCATTTGATACTTTAAGGGGCTGTAGGTTTGTTCGCACTCCTCTAATCCCGATTGTAGGAACTCCTCCAATCCCGACTGTTCCAAGGTTTGTGTGGCGTTTACGACGTGTGAAATTAACACGAACTCATTCCTAAAGATTCTTGGCAGTGAAGGAGACTTCCCACACATATACAAGTTTAGACCAAACTCAGAATCTGGGGGGAGTAGGAGAGGCAAGCTATACTTAAACCTTAGGGTCTTTTCTGGGTGAAGAGGTTAGTATGTTAGCCTGCTGTGTCGTGCAATCTCCTTTTTTCATTCCAAAGCCTTTGGCAGCTCAACTTGAACCCCTGCTTCTGTTCCGCACTGCGGGAATGCCGGCTTAGATGGTGCTGGCTCAGTCCGATCTCTCAAGCTGGAATTTGGAGACGACTTGCAGTTGGAGTGCAGGTGCTCTAAAAGGGGAAAAGCAAAGATTCAATGGCAGCTTTAATAAAATAAAAAACAGACAACACGAGTCGGTACCATAAAAGACAAACATGGTGTGACAAAGAGGCATGCACAACTTTGGTTGTTAATATATTTAGTACTACAAATTATACAATGATACCCTTTGTTTTATATGAAACAGAAACTCGTAAAGTTTTCTGTGCTTGCAGGTCTGGTGGTTTAATGTAAAATAAAATGGCGGCTCCACAAGAGAAAGCTCAGTGCACCGAATAGTTCATCGAGACGAGATCCGACACGCCAGTTCAGCGTAATTTCCGTACAAGGTATGGAAGGAATCCACCATCGCAGACTAGTATCAGAGAGTGGTACAAGAGGTTTAAAGAGACTGGAAGTTGTCAGAAACAGAAAAGTACCGGTCGACCAAGCACAAGTGCAGCAGACGTTGAACGAGTGCGTGAATCATTTCACAAAGTCCCAGAAAATCAATCCGATGCACATCCAGAGAACTGGGACTACCAACCACCACTGTACACAGGATTTTGAATAAACGACTGAAGCTTTATGTCGACAAGATACAGATTCTGCAGGAACGCAAACCAAATGACGGACGCAAACGCAAGGCGTTCACCTTGGAAATGCTCAGTCACATAGAGGATAACAAAGCTTGTCTGAAAAGGTCATGTTCATATATGAAGCTTGCTTTCATGTATCGGGGAAGGTCATCCGGCACAATGTGAGGACCTGGGGTTACAAAACATGGCAAGAACTCGTGTACCACCTTGATGTCCTGCGCACGACAAAACGGAGCTCACATTGAAGTGTGTCGATGGTGTGCACAAAACTCTGAGTTTCTGTTTCATATAAACCAAAGGATATCGTTGTATCGTTTTTGGTTCTAAATATATTAACAACCGAAGTTGTCCGGGTCTTTTTGGAACACCTTGTATAATTATGACTCCTGCACTCCCTATTAAGAGGGGGAGAGACATGTTGGTTTTTCTGTTTACTTCCTTCTTTCTTTCCAGCAATCACAATCACATGCCATTCCATATTTTCTGAGCCAATCCTCTTCAAGTTTGGTTTGAAGCCAGACCCATTTCTTCAATATTGCCACCTGTTCTGATTCTAAGAGGTCAAAGATGAAATATTAAAAACATCTCAGTTTGCCTTGTCATTCCCTTGTATTTGAGTCGATATGAATGAAACATGCTTTCAAACAGCCCTTGTATCAGATGCAGAGAAACGTTTCGAATCAGTCATTTTCGGGATTTTTGGGGGGTCAAAGGTCAAGCATGGCCTCAAAATTCAGGCTTTTGGCTTGCCTTGCATCTGTATTTGAACCGATCCAGACAAGCCAGATATACAGTATGCAGACTCAGAGTGAAAGGTCAAATCTGATGCAATATTGAAGTTGCTCGTCTGCCTAGCATTTATCTTTTTCACAACTTTTAACACAATAATTGGCAAAATTATACCTGGCCACAGTGCCAACAGACTAAAGCAGGTAGACATGGGTCTGGTGTCTTCTCGTCGATTTTGCAGGTGCCAAAGGTCAAAATTGGTCGCACAATTAAGGTTTCTGGTCTGTAAAGCTTTTATATTTAAACTGCTCCAGGTAAGACTTGGCACAAACATACCTTACAACAGCACCTATGAACTAATGCAAGAAAACATTCGTCCAATGTCTTCCTTTCGATTTTACAGGTGTCAACGTCATGAGGTGGGCAGAGTGGACATGGATTGCGTTCACTTACAAATGTCTGCAATTCTAGTTACCCTGCGCTGGCGAAGCGAAAAGTAGGGTTAAGCATTCGGTTACGTACGTGTGCTGTATGTGTGCCGTGTCTGCATTTTAAAAATTCATTTTCTCGGCAACCGTTGCCCCGATTGACACGAAAGTTTACCATAGGAGCGCCTTTGCATGTAAAAATGTTCTATTCATAATTATGACGTCATAGGTCACGTGGTAAGGACGCCATATTGGAAAAACGTTGCACCTCTATATCTCCCAAACCGCTCAATGGAAAAAATGGAACCATCGCTCATTGTCAAGTACTCCCCATGGGGAGTAAGATGTGTTGATTATGATGTCATCAGTGCCTTAATTATGACGTCATAATTCGACAAGTACAACGCTTGATATGATCAGTACCGTAAGAAAAAAAAAATCCTCTGCAACTGTTAGTCCGATTGGCACTAAATTTTCAGAATATGAGCGGCTCCTCCTGTGGAATTTTAAAAATGATAATTATGACGTCAGAGGTAACGTGGTACAGGCGTCATCTTGGAAAAATCGAAAAAAAGTTGCACCTCTATCTTTAAAACTGCTCCATGGAAAAAAAATTGAAACATGGCGCATTGTCAAGTGCTCTGCTTGGAGAATAACATATGTTAATGATGTCATCGGCACATTAATTATGACGTCATAATTCGACAAGTACCACGCTTGATTCGATCAGTATGAATTTTTTTTTCTCTGCAATTCTTGGTCCGATTGACACTAAATTTTCACCATAGGAGGGCCTCCCCCTGTAGAATATTTTAATGATTATTATGACGTCATAGGTCATGTGGTACAGGCGCCATCTTGGAAAAACTTCACACCTCTATATCTGTGAAACCACTCCATGGAAAAAATTTAGACCGAGCTCTGTCACCGACTCCCCATGGGGAATAAGATATGTCAATGATGATGTCATCGGTGCCTTCGTTATGACGTCATAATTCGACAAATACAACACATCCATCCGATCATTATTTTTAAAATTTCAGCAACTGTTGGTCTGATGGACATGAAATTTTCACCACAGGAGCGCCTTCTCCTTTAGAATATTTTAATGATAATCATGACGTCATAGGTCATGTGTTACAGGCGCCATCTAGGAAAAACCGAAAAACGTTGCACCTCCATATCTCCAAAACCGCTGCATGGAAAAAAATGAAACATCGCTCATTGTAAAGAACTCTGTATGTGGAATAAGTGTTGTTAACGATGACATCATTGGTGCCATAATTATGACGACATATTTCGACACGGACAACACTTAGTCTGATCCGTTTGAAATTTATTGAGCATGATCTATGCAACAATTGTTTAGAGAATATAAATTTATGATGTCATCGCTCACGTGGTCTGGCAGCCATATTAGATCAAAAAAAAAGAAACGTTCAAAAACAGAAGAGTTGGCTCACACCAAGTTGACTGCGCAGGGTAAGTATTCTCTGAATACCATCTAGTTGATATCATGTGTTCATATCACTCTACTTGCTATTGTGTTTTAAAATACTTATTTAATGAAGGAGACTCTTGTTGTAGCAAACTATTACTATTATTGCCATAATTGTTTTTCCAGGTTATAAGGCACATGGAGGAACTGTTACATGCCGACAGAGTTGTTAGACAACATCAGAGAACTTAACTTCAGCAAAACACACCAGGTGATCCCTACCCAAGCCCAAATCTTTCCAAATTTCCTTGCTGAAAGTGTGGCCGATCACACTGATCAGATCAAGCGTTGTACTTGTCGAATTATGACATCATAATGAAGGCACGGATGACATCATCATTAACATATCTTATTCCCCATAGGGAGTACTTTACAATGACCATTGTTTCATTTTTTTTCCCCATTGAGCTGTTTCGGAGATATAGAGGTGTAACGTTTTTCCAAGATGGCGTCCGTACCATGTGTCCTATGACGTCATAATTATGAAAAACACATTCCACCGGTGAAGGTGCTCCTATGATAAAATTTCGTGTCAATTGGACCAATGGTTGCCAAGATAATTAATTTTAAAAATGCAGACACGCATGTACACCACACATACGCCGCACGTATGGATGCAACCGAATGCCCTGCCCTGCTTTCGCTTCGCAAGCGCAGGGTAATAATAATAATAATATAATAATAATAATAATAATAATAAATCTTCCATTGGAAATACCATTGGATGACCAAACTGACGGCTCAAAGCAATATCATTAACTATACGGGACACGGAACATCCACACAATGTAAAATGTGACGTCAAGTCCTCAATACCCCACTCTCCTAATAAACCCCAAACCATCAACTCCCCCCCCCACCCCCCTCAACCCTCCTACACCATCGGTCCTCGACCTCTGCTTACCAACCTCTTGTCCTCAATCTCCCCCTCCTAACCTAAGGCTTCAAAATCCCATTCCCACTGCCCCTCACGACTCTTCATCCCTACCCCCCTCCCCACTGCAACACCTCAACCCCCTTTCCTCCAAAGTGTCAACCTCTCCTTCCCGACTCTGTCCCATCTCTGTTCTCCCCTCCTGCTCATAAAAAGCAAAAGGGCATTCCCCCATCGTTCATTACATATTTCTTCATTACCGCATTGAAACGGCGGAATATTTAACTCATTCCCCTCTCCTTTCATGCAATCACAGACTTCACAGAAACTGCAATCAAAACAGCAACAGTATGACACATACAAGTCACGACCCATCACCGTCACCTTTCCAACTCACAATCCTGCGAAATATGTGAAAACGTGAAAAGCCGTGGAATTGCAACTTTCAAGTGGCCAAGAGCAGCCTAATTGTGCCAATAAATGACCCTAAACCAATGATTTTCTTCCTAATGCATATATACACATTGCTAAAAGTAAATACTGATGGATGTTTTCTTTCGCAATCTCGCGAGATTCCCGGAACCCCTTGGAACAAAGACTTTTGTAATGACATGGGTTCTATGGTCCCTGGTTGAGTAGTTTAAAGGAAAATAGTTGGAAATAATAGCAAGGACCCACAGAACCCCAGTGGTAAAAGCTCCTGCTCGAGAGAATTCCACATAGTTACTTGGGCGGTGTATAAGGCAACAGACCGCTGTCTGGATTGCTCTGTAAATAAAAACAATAACCCGGGCTTGAAGCAAAAACACGCCCACTGCCTATAAGCTTCTTCGGATTTACGTCGAGTCTATTTACGCCATTTCAATAGAACGTCATTAACACATTTTGGGACAATAGTCGATTTAAGTCGTGCTCTTCCGATAGAACGTTGTTCAATTTTTTTTAGTACAGTGCAGTGTATTTCCGTTCATCCAATATCTTTGTGGATGCGTATCTTTGTGAATAAACTGTGTAAATACATTCTTATTTTTGTAGAGGTTACCTTATTGGGACATAATCCACGTGCACGGGCCAGTGGGGCTTTTGATGATGTGGGCGTGACATACGCGCGGTTGTTGAAGCCATGCCTCCGAAGAGGGTGTTGGCGCTATAAAAGCTGTATGAGTTCCGTTCGCGGGAGGATTTCTGTTGGAATATGGAGCTTTGAACACCTAAGAAATGGCCTCGTCTTCTCATCATCCGCAACTCCTAAACTGGTGACCCCGGCTGCTCCCGAACGGATTCGGGGGCTTCAAACAAACATAGGAAGCGCAGTTTCGATCGACCTGCCGGAGTTTTGCGAACGTTTTCGGGGGCTTCCAACGAGCATGGCGACACCTACATTGGTGACCCCGGCTGCTCTCGAATATATTCGGGGGCTTCAAACGAACGTGGCAAAAACAGTTTCGATCGAACTGCCAGAGTTTTGGGAATGACGGGCGGCCATTTAGTTCACGCGAACTGCGCTCGGCTCCTCCTCTGCGACCAGAGGGGCGAGCCTGCTCCAGGATCCTCCGAAGGAACGCAGTTATGAGACGATGGTGGCACTTCTGCTCGTCTCCGCGCGCACTGATGTTGGCGGCATGGCTGCTTGTCACCTTCGCGCGCACTGCTGCTCGTAACCTTCGCGCACACTGCACTGGACTCATCCTCTGCTACCAGAGTGGTGAGCCTTCTACAGGATCCTCCGAAGGGACGCAAGTACGAGACGTTGGTGGCACTGCTGCTCGTCTCCTTCGCGCGCACTGACCCGAGCAGCACGACTGCTCGTCACCTTCGCACGCACTGCTGCTCGTGCCCTTCGTGCACACAGGCCGAGTGCTGCTGCTCGTAGCCTTCGCGCACACTACGGCCAAGCACCTCCTCTGCGACCAGAGTGGTGAGCCTTCTCCAACATGCGCTGCTGCTCGTAGCCTTCGCGCGCACTACGGCCAAGCACCTCCTCTGCGACCAGAGTGGTGAGCCTTCTCCAACGTGCGCTGCTGCTTGTAGCCTTCGCGCGCACTACGGCCAAGCACCTCCTCTGCGACCAGAGTGGTGAGCCTTCTCCAACGTGCGCTGCTGCTCGTAGCCTTCGCGTGCACTATGGCCAAGCACCTCCTCTGCGACCAGAGTGGTGAGCCTTCTCCAACGTGCGCTGCTGCTTGTAGCCTTCGCGCGCACTACGGCCAAGCACCTCCTCTGCGACCAGAGTGGTGAGCCTTCTCCAAAGTGCGCTGCTGCTCGTAGCTTTCGCGCGCACTACGGCCAAGCACCTCCTCTGCGACCAGAGTGGTGAGCCTTCTCCAACGAGCACTGCTGCTCGTCACCTTCGCGCACACTGACCCGGGCAGCACGGCTGCTCGTCACCTTGGCGCGCACTGACCCGGGCAGCACGGCTGCTCGTCACCTTCGCGCGCACTGACCTGGGCAGCACGGCTGCTCGTCACCTTCGTGCGCACTGACCCGGGCAGCACGGCTGCTCGTCACCTTCGCGCGCACTGACCCGGGCAGCACGGCTGCTCGTCACCTTCGCGCAACTACATACTACAACTACAACTCATGAAAACTCTACAACTACAGCTGCAACTCACGCAACTAATACTCCTACTCTGCAACCTCGGGAGGCCCGCAAGGAACCTCAGCAGCCTCCCCCGAGGCCTTGACCAGCCCCCTCGGTTGGCTCAACCCCACGGCGGGACCGTCCCCCATGCGAGTGCATTCTGGGGGGGCGCATGTAGAGGTTACCTTATTGGGACATAATCCATGTGTACGGGCCAGTGGGGCTTTTGATGATGTGGGCGTGATGTATGCACGGTTGTTGAAGCCACACCCTCCGAAGAGGGTGTTGGCGCTATAAAAGCTGTATGAGTTCCGTTCGCGGGAGGATTTCTGTCGGAATAAAGGAGCTTTGAACACCAAAGAAATGGCCTCGTCTTCTCATCATCCGCAACTCCTAAATTTTAATACAAGGTCTCGGCTTGTGGAAGACCTCGAACACAGAACAGATAAAGACACAATATAATAAAGGGAACAGCAGGAGAAAGGCTGAACACCAATAGCAGGGCAGAGCAAGAAGATAGTCGGAGATGAACAAACAAGGGATGCAGGTAACAATGAGGGGTAGGGGAGAAGGTAAGTGATGGACAAAATGGATACATCAGCAACATTTTTGAGGGGTTGGTGATTTAACGGGTGTAGAAAAGATCATTGCTTTGGATGGGCTGGGGGATGACCTGAGGTGGTGGTCAACAGCTTTCTTGAAGACCCAGAGGAAAGAATTGGATCGAAGAGAGTGTGGAAGGTGATTCCACAGGCGGAAAAGAGAGGAATACAGTGCCTTCAGAAAGTATTCACACCCCTTGACGTTTTCACATTTTGTTGTTACAGCCTGAATTTAAAATGGATTAAATTGACATTTTTTTGTCACTGATCTACACATAATACCCTATAATGTCAACATGGAATTCTTTCCAGAATTTTTTACAAAATAATTAAAAATAAAATACAGATATATCTAATTTACATAAGTATTCAACCCCCTGGGTCAATACTTAGTAGAAGCGCCTTTGGCAGTGATTACAGCTTTGAGTTTGAGATTACAGTTTTCTTGGGTATGTCTGTATCAGCTTTGCACATATGGATTTGGGGAGTTTCTCCCATTTTTCCTTGCAGATTTGCTCAAAATCTGTCAAGTTGGATGGGGAGCATCAGTGAACAGCAATCTTCAAGTCTTTCCACAGATTCTCAATGGGATTGAAGTCTGGGCTTTGGCACTGCCACTCAAGGCCGTTCATGTTCTTCTTCTGGAGCCATTCCAGTGTTGCTTTGGCTGTATGCTTGGGGTCATTATCCTGTTTGAACCTAAATCTTCGCTGCAGTCTAAGGTATTTTGCACTCTGAAGCAGGTTCTCCACAAGGATTTGCCTGTATTTGGCTCCAACCATTGTTCCCTCTAACCTAACAAGTTTCCCAGTCCCTGCCGCTGAAAGCATCCCCATATCATGATGCTACCACCACCATGCTTCAATGTAGGGATGGTGTTAGATGGGTGATGAGCTGTCCTTGGTTTCCGCCAAATGTAGTGCTTTGCATTCAGGTCAGAGTTCAATTTTGCCTCATCAGACCACAGAATCTTTTGCCTCGAGCTCTCAGTCTTTCACGTGCCGTTTTGCAAAGTTCAGGTGTGCTGTCATGTGCCTTTGTCTCAGGAGTGGCTTCCATCTGGCCACTCTCCCATAAAGCCAAAATTTGTGAAGCGCTCCAGAGACTGTATGTCCTTCTGGCAGGTTCTCCCATCTCAGACAAGGAGCTCTGTAGTTCTATCAGAGTGGTCATTGGGTTCTTTGTCACCTCCCTGACCCTTCCCCAGATCTATGTTTAATACCCTGCCCCAGATCTGCCTCTTCACAATTCTATCTCGAAGTTCTGTAGACAGTTCCTTGGGCTTCATGGTAGACTTTCTGCTCTGACATGCACTGTCAACTGTGGGACCTTATATAGAAAAGTGTGTTTCTTTATCAATCATGTTCAATCAATTGTGATGGCCACAGGTGGACTCCACTCAAGTTGTAGAGACATTTCAAGGATTTATCAATGGGAATTTGTTGCACCTGAGCTCAATTAAGAGTGTCATAGCAAAGGGGTTAAATTTCAATTCATTCAATTTTAAATTCAGGCTGTAATACAACAAAATGTGAAAAAGTCAAAGAGTGTGAATACTTTCTGAAGGCACTGAGGTGAAAATGAAGAAGAAGAGCCTTCGTAGGCGTGGGGCATATTGGATGCCTATTTAGGGGCAAGCGCTCGGTCAGAGAGCGGGTCACTATCTTGTCTGCTGAATGAGTTATGCAGAGATGAGCGCTGGATCTTATTGGATGCCAAAGATTGATTTGAATAAAGCCTCGTATCTTGCAGTGAGGTTTTGAAGGTTTTTCAATACACACTGTGAATGAGTGGAGGTGAGCAGTGGTTCTGGATTCAGGAAGTTTCACTTGGAGGGGTTGCTGGTGGACCACTTGCGTTCAGCAGATACTTGTTGGGGGTTGGAGGGGGGGGGGGGGGGGAGACAAAGCACGGAGATGGCAGAGGGTGCAAGATCAGAAATGGGGTGGAAGAATACAGAGACCATCGACCTTCGGCGATGGTGAAGTGATTGGCCCATAGACTCAACTTCATCGCAAGAGATTCCAATGATCTTGAAAGCCTTGGTTTCCATGGCGTCAAGCTGGGGAAGATGTTAGGCAGGGGAGGCAGCCCAGAGGGGAGAGCAGTACTCCATCAAGTTGCAGACGAAAGCCTTGTAGGTAGATAGAAGTTCAGCTGTGCCAAGGAAGGATTTTGCATGACGGAGGATGCCAAGTCTGGTTTTGGAGGCCAACTTTTAAATGTGGTTTGCCCAAGAGACACCATGGCTGAGATCGAGACCCAAGAGCTTGAGTGACTGAACCTCTTTGAGACGGTTGGTGAGAAAGTAGATGGGAGGGGTGGGTTTGCGGAACGGTCCCTTCGGAGAGAGAGAGTGAGTGTGTGCAATTTCTCAGGATTGAAAGACATATTCCAAGACCAGATTGTGATTTTGTCAAGGTTTGAGGAGAGGGAAAAGGCTGCTCCTGTCTGTCAGAAGGATGAGGACGGCAGAGAGTGGAGTTATCAACAAAGAGATCAAGAGGATTTTCCAGAGAATCAGTGAGGTCATTGATGAAGATTAGGAATAAGATGGGGGCCGAGAACACTTTTGTGTCCTTTGTTATCCTTCCACGATTACTTATTAAGTACGCACATTAAATCTCTTGTCTCCTCTCAGTGATTTAAGTTGCCCTGATCGCAAACGGCTTTAGTTATCAATCGTCCATTAAAGGACAGATTGGTTCGGGACAATTAGCGTCCACATGGAAATCACCCCACGCCCAGGGCCTACCAGCTCCAACCTTTCGATATTTGATGATCCTTTTAACAGTTGCTTTGGTCGTTTTGCAATGGAGGGCAATCGCGATTGTGAATATGGGAGCTCCGAAGATGTCTTTGGCTTCGCATAGTAACAACATGGTGGCCGTATGATTTTTCAGGTTGAAATTGTGGGTGGATTCAGGTCAGCTGTCCAACGAACAATGGGTGGACAGGAAACTTACACACTGATGGACAAACAAGAATATTGTTGACATTGATGAGGACTTTTCCAATGGCATTTATATTATGGTACTAGTGAGGCATGCTTGCAGTCTGCAAGCAGATAAATAAATCGTTTAAATGAAGAATGACTGAGCAGTACGAGCCTTTTCTTTATGCGTAGTGCAAGCTCCACCTCATCTCCAGGCTGAGACATTGTGACGTGATAGTCTAAGCTCCGCCCCTCTCTCGGTCAGGGGAGCGAGCCCCAACCAGCCATCTTTCGTTTACGGATATTTGCATTTATGGACATTTACGGACAGTTTTGTGATTTTTTTTTTCAGGAATCATAGCTTCAGGTTACATCAGTATTCAAAATTCAAATTTCCAGCCCATCGACAAAGTACGAAACATTTGTTTAATGAGTCAGTCAGTGAGTAGAAAGAGTAATTTATAACACAACATTATCATCTTCTGGTGACATTAAAATGAAACTGCAACAATTACTTTCGATTATAACTTTTTTCATTAAGTTGAAAGTAGTTTCTCTTTTTTTCTTGTTTTGGTGTTCTTCACTTTCTTTTGGAAAATAATCATTCCACTGAAGGATAATCTTCTACCATATAAAACACAATGTCAGTTTGTGTGTTTGTACAGATGTCTGTCCCCCTCGGTAAGGGTAGGTTTTAATGGCCAACCGTTTTCCATGAATGTGTGACAACTACGGTCGATTTTTGAGGATAAAACAAACTCGGAAAACATTTTCCATAAAATAGTACATAAGACTCTTATATTGGAATTTTAGACGGTGGCTTGCAAACCAAGCCTCAAGGGCGGTGTACAAAGCGTTTTTAGAAAATAACAATAGATACTAGAACGCCACTCAGTGGAGCGCATACTCCCGCCGTGGGTCAAGTTGGAATAGTACGATTTCACAAAAGTTTGAGGGAGTAGTTCAGTGACAACACAAGACAGACACTGCACAGATATACAGACTTGGCATTTAATATGGAATATTTTTTTTGTGGGGGTGAACTTACTTTTCAAGATGACTTAGAACCAAAAGTTCATTGGAATTATGTTGAAATTATTCTAGATTTTGTTAATGTGACCTTTAAAAGAAACAAAAACCACATTTGACATTTCGAAGCAAATAAATTGATCCATGAAAGTGATGTAAACTGATATCGAACTCGATTCACGGACAGTACTGTGTTAAACTTCTGTACGTTTTCCAGAAGTATCTCTTTATTTTGCACATTAGCCAAAAAATCGTTCAACAAAAACAAAAGTTAAATTACGACTGGGATTACGGACAGTAAAATTACAGTTCAGTACTCCGTGTAACCCCCACGAGCATTCAGGAGAGCATGTACACGTCGAGGCATGCTGTTCACGAGATTTGCCAAGGTTTGGACAGGAATCGCTTGCCATGCAGTGACAATAGCCTGCTGCAATTCACGCACAGAGGTGGGCTGCTGGTCCAAGTTGTCGATTTGACACGTTAATTCTGCCAACAAGTTCTCTATCGGATTCATATCCGGGGACATGGCAGGCCACTCCATATGCTCTACACCACGGTCAGCAAGAAAGTGTTGGATCACGCGAGCACGATGAGGCCGTGCATTGTCATCTTGGAAGACAAAGTTTCCTCGAAAGGCTGCACGAGCAAATGGAAGCAATGTTTCTTCCAGAATGACCCTGTACTTGAACTGGTTCAGGTTTCCATTCAGAACAACCAGGTCAGTTTTGCCCCCAGCATGAAAAGCAGCCCAAACGATCACCCCACCACCTCCAACTTGGACTCTTGGCACTATACAATCTTCGTTGTGGGCTTCATGCACTTGTCTGCGCACTCGGACGTGGCCATCTTGACGATAGACCAGAAATCTAGACTCGTCAATGAAGGTCACGTGATTCCAGTGTCCTGGCTGCCATTGACGGTGCTCTTTGGCCCACTGCAATCGGCGCTGGCTGTGTTGTCTGGTCAGGCATGGCTTTCTCAGGGGATGCCTGGCACGATAGCCTGCTTGAACCAGTCGTTGGTTGACTAGCCTTCTGGATACAGGCACATTTGTCAGTTGCTGCCACTCAGCCCTAAGCCGATTAGCTGACTTGGTACGGCCATTGCAGACTAACCGGTGCAGTTGGCGATCATCTGTCCTTGTGGTTCTGCGTGGACGTCCTGGCCTCGGTATTGGAGTAGGGACACCCCTCTGAGCATTTCGTTTCAGGATCTTTGACACCTGACCTTGAGTGATGCCATACTGGCGAACAATAGCATGCTGTTTCATGCCAGAATTTCGTAAAGCCACCACTCCACCAGCATTGTCAAGTTGACGGACCATCTCCAGAGGAAGCGGCAATAACTTTTGTATACGTGCAGCAGTTGTTTTCCACTAATACAGAACGCAACAACCCTTATATACCCGATTGTGAAGCCAATCATCAAATGTACCTGTCCTTACATTTTGTCACGCCACCTGTGATATAATCCTGTTATTGACTTTTTGCTGCGAAAGACAATCAGTGACATGGTTCTTTCAACAAAGACATCACCGAAGGGTAAAAGAAACTCACCAGATTGATATACTGAGTTCAGAAAGTAAACCCAAGTCAAGAAAAAAAAAAAATTCCATATTAAATGCCAAGTCTGTATATTTAGAATATATATATATAAGATAATGTAAAAAAAAAAAACAAGGCAATTTCACTTACATTTTCGGATTCAGCGTTCAATTCTATATAAGTGAGTGTATTTTGAGGCATGTGTGACTTCAAATAAAATTGTAAGCCAGAAAAACGTTCGTTTCATTCCTTAGGGATACAACATGTAAAACTGGCCCAAACGTCAAAACAAAACTCGCTCATTTTAAGTCGTACAAGCTAATGCGTCCACTCATTCTTCTGGGAAGAATCCCGTGCACATGCTTGTCACACTTATAACTCACCTAAGTCTTTATAAGTTCATCAAATACTGACACCGCGATTGACATTCGCTGAGGTAAATGTTGATATCTCTTCTGCGATTAAAAAAAAGACAAAAAAACAGTTTTAAAGCATTATACGTATCAAACGATACATTTTATGAAACGGGGAAACCTAATACACATTTTGGTGGTTTTAAAATGACAGAATATGTCTTTATTAGCAAGAAGAAAAAAAAAGAACCTTGAAGACGACGCTGCTAACAAAATACACCGCTCTAACGCATAGCCACGAGTTTAAACTACATTTACAACAAATATGAAAACTATTTTCATATCACAATGTTAAATGTAGAATATATAGAAGATAATGTTAAATTAAAAAAACGAGCCCTATCTTCCAATGGTAAACAATCCTTCAAAAAATTCCTGGATCTGGAATAATATCCTGAGCTTCACCAAAAACTAATCAATTCTTCCTTATCCCAAGCGCAATCATCCCACCAACTTTCATTCAAATCCGTTCAGAACTTTTCCAGATATCTTGTTCACACACACACGCGCGCGCACGCACGCACTCACTCACACACGCACGCACGCACGCACACACACACACACACCTCGTTTTTTCATTTCTGTTCCTTACAATTCTATCCCTCTCTTTCACTCACACACACACACATCTGGTTTTTTCATTTCTGTTCCTTACAATTCTATCCTTCTCTTACACACACACACACACACACACACACACACACACACACACACACACACACACACACACACACACACCTCGTTTTTTCATTTCTGTTCCTTACAATTCTATCCCTCTCTTTCACTCACACACACACACATCTCGTTTTTTCATTTCTGTTCCTTACAATTCTATCCCTCTCTTACACACACACACACACACACACACACACACACACACACACACACACACACACACACACACACACACACACACACACACACACACACACACACACACACACACACACACACACACACACACACACTTAATTAATTGTACAGTATCGGTTGTTCCTAAACTTAAATAATTTAAAGGATTGTTGTAAATGATGTTAATTTTACAACATCCCATATTAAACTTTATTTAAGGCCAAGTAAAAAAAAAAAAAAAGTTTCTCGTCCAGACTTTTTTGAAAAAAGGGGGAGGGAGGCCCTTGCTATTTACTATTTTCATTGCAATTTTTTTCCAAGATGGCTGCCATGAATTGAATGACCACTGTGGCTGACTTAAAGACTCTATAGTTTGTCCAATGTAATGTGAAACATGCCAGTGTTGATTGTTACCGAAAGGCCTGCAATTTCATTTCCAAATTAGCAAATAAATATATGCAGAAATCTAGGCCTACTTTATTAACTACAACAGGGCCTAGATGGGAAGGAAATGGCCCTGGAAATGGAAGAAAACCACCCACACACCCACCCACCCACCCCCCCCCCCCCACACACACCCCCGCTCCCCCCCCCCCCCCACACACACACACACACACACACACGATCGAATTTAACAACACACCTAGATACCTAACTTCTCACTCAGAGACCCGCGTTGTACTCCCACCTCCCACCATTAAACCTACATCATAGGGTAGGACTATGGCCTGACTGTATTCACACTTCAGAATACACGAAACTACACGAGTACTAGGCCATCCAAGTATAGCGTTACAGCTACATATGGATTTTTAAATGCACCAAGTATTTAAAAACAAGTACACTAGAAAATGTATGTCTTGATATGGCTTAAATATTTACGCTATATCACGACGCTGAAGGAACTGCGCTCCAACGCGAGTCGAAAGAATTGACGCGACCAAAGACGGAATTCGTCCGAGTTGCTTTATTGAAACAAAACAGCTCAGGTATTCTGACAAGCCCGTTTTTCGGGCAACAATATATATACACATTTATGTCGGGAAGTTTGCCCGGCAAAAGCTATACCGGGCATGCCCGGGTATCAAGGGCGAGCCTTGGAAAGGCGAGTCTGGACCTGCCCGGGCGTGTTTGGCTGCGGTCTGGCAAGTCGAGGCTGGGCGTGCCCGGGCGCTCTGGGCGAGCACTGGAAAGGCGATAGCGGGCATGCCCGGACGCTCTGGGCGAGCCCTGGAAAGGCGATAGCGGGCATGCCCGGACGCTCTGGGCGTGCCCTGGAAAGGCGATAGCGGGCATGCCCGGACGCTCTGGGCGAGCCCTGGAAAGGCGATAGCGGGCATGCCCGGACGCTCTGGGCGAGCCCTGGAAAGGCGAGAGCGGGCATGCCCGGGAAAGACGAGACCGGGAGGTTCGGGCGTGCCCGGGAACAGTGAGCCCGGGCATGCCCGGGAGAGGCGCGTCTGGCCGTGTTCTGGCCGGTGCAAGGCGATTATGTACATCCAGCGGTAACCGCTACACACGCCCCTCCAGAATCGACCTGCACCGGCAGGGTCAATTTAAGGGGGGTCCGGATGACCCGGCCGAAGCGACCCCTGGAGGGTCGTGGGGAGGGGTCTGACGTGGTGGTGGGTGGTCGAGCGGGGGGAACTGTGGACGGGGGGCGGCCTCGCCGCGGAGGAAGGGCCAACCGTGGTGGTCGGTCGACGTCCATGTGCGCCGGTTTGAGGCGGTCCACAGAAATCCGGTCCGGCCGGCCGCCGAAGTCGACGATGAAAGACTTGTCGCCCCGTCGCAGGACCCGGAAGGGCCCGTCGTACGGCGGCCGGAGTGGCCCCCGGTGCGCGTCATGACGCACAAAGACGTACTCCGCTGTGCGAAGCGCCGGGGGGACGTAGGACTGGGGGCCACCGTGGCGGGACGTCGGCACGGGGGCAAATCGTCGGGCGGCCTCCTGGAGGTCCGAGCGCTGGCGAGCGGCGGACCAGGGACTGGTAGCGTCAGGCACGAATTCGCCCGGGACGCGGAGTGGCTGGCTGTAGACGAGCTCGGCGGCGGACGCCTGGAGGTCTTCCTTGGGGGCCGTGCGAAGGCCCAAAAGGACCCACGGCAGCCGGTCGGCCCAACCGTCGTCCTGAAGGCCGGCCATGAGTGCGGCCTTCATGGAGCGGTGAAACCGCTCGCACAACCCATTGGCTTGGGGGTGGTAGGCCGTGGTGCGGTGCAGCGTGACCCCCAACGAACGGGCGACCGCGCCCCAAAGCTCAGACGTGAACTGTGGGCCGCGGGCGGACGAGATGTCCGCTGGTGCGCCGAAGCGCGCGACCCAGGTGGCGATGAACGCCTGCGCCATGTCGGCGGTGGTGGTGGAGGTGAGGGGCACGGCCTCCGGCCACCTGGTGGTCCTGTCCACCATGGTGAGCAGGTGGGTGAACCCCCGCGAGGGGGGCAGGGGACCCACCAGGTCCACGTGGACGTGGTCGAAACGCCGTTCAGGCACGGCGAAAGGTGCCAGCGGGGCCTGGGTGTGGCGGTGGACCTTGGCTCACTGGCAGGCCGTGCAGGCGTTGGCCCAGTCGCGGATGTTTCGTCGAAGGCCGTGCCAGACGAAACGCGCCGACACCAGCTTCTGAGAAGCTTTCCGGCCCGGGTGAGAAAGGCCGTGGATGGAGGCGAAGATGCGGCGCTGCCAGGAAACGGGCACGATGGGGCGAGGCTGGCCCTGGGAGACGTCGCAGAGCAGGACGGTGCCCGCGAAGGGGATGTCGGCCAGGCGGAGGCCCGTGTCCGCCACGCGGAGTGCCTGCACCGAGGCGTCGGTGGTCTGGTCGGCCGCCATGAGCGTGAAGTCCATGCCGAGGTGGACCGCGTTCGCGCTGGCCCGCGAAAGGCAGTCGGCCACGGCGTTGTCTTTGCCGGCGACGTGCTGGATGTCCGTGGTGAACTCCGACACGGCGGAGAGGTGGCGCTGCTGGCGGGCCGACCACGGCTCCGTGACCTTAGCCATTGCGTAGACCAACGGCTTGTGGTCGACGAAAGCCGTGAACGGGCGGCCCTCCAGGAGGTGTCGGAAATGGCGAACGGCCAGGAATAGCCCGAGCAGCTCGCGGTCGAACGTGCTGTAGTTTAACTCGTTCGGCCGGAGTTGCCGGCTGAAAAAAGCGAGTGGTGCCAAACCCTGTCCACCCATTGCTCATGGACGGCGCCCACCGCGTAGTTGGAGGCGTCCGTAGTGAGGGCGATGGGCGCGTTGAGCACCGGGTGAGCCAGCAGCGTTGCGTCGGCGAGGGCCCGTTTGGCACTGGCGAAGGCCGCGTCCATGGCCGCGGACCAAACAATGTCATGCTTGGCCGGATTGCCCCGGAGGGCCTCGTAAAGGGGCCGCATGAGCTGAGCAGCGCGGGGCACGAATCGGTGATAAAAATTCACCATGCCGAGGAACTCTTGGAGGGCCTTGATGGAACGGGGACGCGGGAACGTGGTGATGGCCTCGACCTTGGTCGGCAGCGGCACGGCCCCGGTCTTGGTGATGCGGTGGCCCAAAAAGTCAACGGTCGTCGCGCCGAAGTGGCATTTGACCGGGTTGACAATTAAGCCGTGCTCGCTGAGGCGACCGAACAGTGTTCGGAGGTGGAGGAGGTGCTCGGCGCGGGACGTGCTGGCGACGAGGATGTCGTCCAGATAGATGAAAAGAAACGGCAGGTCGCGCAGCACGCCGTCCATCAAGCGCTGGAACGCCTGGGCCGCGTTCTTGAGGCCAAACGGCATCCGCAAAAATTCGAACAGGCCGAACGGCGTGATGACGGCCGTCTTCGGGACGTCGGCCGCCCGGACAGGTACCTGGTGGTTGCCCCGTATCAGGTCAATTTTCGAAAAGATGACCCGTCCCGCCAAACGGCGGAAAAGTCCTGAATATGCGGGATCGGGTACCTGTCGGGGGTGGTAGCGTCATTGAGACGGCGGTAGTCGCCACACGGGCGCCATCCACCCCCCGGCTTTGGCACGATGTGCAGTGGCGAGGCCCACGCGCTATCGGAGCGCCGCACGATGCCGAGGTGCTCCAACGCGTCGAATTCGGCCTTTGCCACGGCGAGCTTGGCTGGGTCGAGGCGGCGGGCCCTGGCGTAGACCGGCGGGCCCGTAGTGGGTATGTGGTGCTCGATCCCGTGCCGCACCGCGACGGCCGAAAACGTCGGCCGCGTGAGGGCCGGGAATTCCACGAGCAGGCGAGCGAACTCGTTCGTTGCCGGGAGGGCGCACGCCAGTTCGGTCGGCGCGGAGCTGCTCATTGTGCACGCCAGGGAGCTGAAGGTCTCGGCGTGGACAAGGCGACGTCGTTTGACGTCGACCAGCAGCCCGTGCGCGCAGAGGAAGTCGGCGCCCAGCAAAGCCACGGGGACGCTGGCGGTAACAAAAGTCCATTGAAAGCGCTGGCTGCCGAAGCAGAGGGTGACGACGCGTGGGCCGAAAGTGCGTATGGCCGAGCCATTAGCAGCGACCAAAGAGGGGCCGCAAACTGCGTCCAGCCTGTCCTGCTCGGAGGCAGGTATGACGCTCAGTTGGGCGCCGGTGTCGCACAGGAAACGCCGTCCAGACGCTTTGTCCCGAATAAACAGCAAGTTGCCCGAGTGGCCGGCGCTCATGGCTGGGAATGAACGCCGGCCCGGCCGTTTCCCGACCTGCCGAAAGTGCACGGGGGCCGGCACGTCCGAGCCTTGTGTCCGAACCTGGCGTGGTAATAACACCACGCCCGGTCAGGTGGAGGCCCCGGCCGTCGTGTCGGAAGCGGGCGGTGCGGCGTGGCGGCCGCCAGTTGCACCGGCAGTTCGGCCTCCAACCGCGCAGGGCGCTCGGGCGTCGTGGGCGTCGCCTCGGACGGCGGCGGGCTCCAGGTAACCGCGCCGATGTGCTGGCCCGCCGAGGAGATCTTATCGGCTTCCCTGGCGAGGGCGCGGGAATCCGTGATCAACGTGCCAGCCAGGGCGAGGCGTACCGGGTTAGGCAGCTGACGGAGGAACAGCTCCCGGAACAGGAATGCCGGAGAGTGCTCGCCGAGCAACGAGAGCATATAGTCCATGCGCTCGGACGGGCGCGTGTCGCCGAGCTCGGGCAGGTCAAGCAGGCGCCGTGCGCGTGCTGCCGGTGAGAGGGCGAAAGCACCGAGGAGGAGCGTCTTCAGCGCGTCGTATTTGTCAGCAGCCGGCGGGTGCTGGAGGAGGCTCAAGGCGCGGGCCGCAGTGGCGGAGCCGAGCGCTGCCACAACATGGTGGAAGCGGGTGTCGTCCGCGGTGATGCCTCGCAGGGCGAACTGGGAGTCCGCCTGGGTGAACCAAACAGCCGCGTGAGTCTCCCAGAAGGTAGGCAGTTTAAGCGTCACTGCCGTATCCATGTCGGTAGGTCACCAATGAAGGAACTGCGCTCCAACGCGAGTCGAAAGAATTGACGCGACCAAAGACGGAATTCGTCCGAGTTGCTTTATTGAAACAAAACAGCTCAGGTATTCTGACAAGCCCGTTTTTCGGGCAACAATATATATACACATTTATGTCGGTAAGTTTGCCCGGCAAAAGCTATACCGGGCATGCCCGGGTATCAAGGGCGAGCCTTGGAAAGGCGAGTCTGGACCTGCCCGGGCGTGTTTGGCTGCGGCCTGGCAAGTCGAGGCTGGGCGTGCCCGGGCGCTCTGGGCGAACACTGGAAAGGCGATAGCGGGCATGCCCGGACGCTCTGGGCGAGCCCTGGAAAGGCGATAGCGGGCATGCCCGTACGCTCTGGGCGTGCCCTGGAAAGGCGATAGCGGGCATGCCTGGACGCTCTGGGCGAGCCTTGGAAAGGCGATAGCAGGCATGCCCGGACGCTCTGGGCGAGCCCTGGAAAGGCGAGAGCGGGCATGCCCGGGAAAGACGAGACCGGGCGTGCCCGGGAGGTTCGGGCGTGCCCGGGAACAGTGAGTCCGGGCATGCCCGGGAGAGGCGCGTCTGGCCGTGTTCTGGCCGGTGCAAGGCGATTATGTACATCCAGCGGTAACCGCTACAACGCCAACTTACTTTCGTTGTTTGGTATCCATCACCAATGTCATCTCCATCGTCAAATTCTCCACTGGCAAATCTAGCGAAGAGCTCATTCAACGTTCGCTTGTCATCTACAACTGACCTCGCGAACCAAGACTTCAAAACTTTTGTCGACGAACGTATGCTTACACACACGAATATCGTCATATTCCCCACTCAAATTTGTACCATTAAAAGTATGAAATGCAAGATTTTTACACGTAAATTGCACTTGCCCAGTGCACAACCGCTGCGAGAATTGACCGTCTTTAGCACAAAGTGTCTGCGTTAAGCCTAGCATGTATTAACCAGGAAGTTCCGTTAGAGGGCGGAATCCATAATAGTTCAGATCATCAATGCACAAGATACGATCAGCAAACGCCCGGAAACGGCAAGTTTTAGACCGAGTTTCTTCGCAAAACGATTAAAACAAAAACAAGTATATATTTAAAAAAAAATAGTATTAAATAGTAAATAAAAGTAGGCGGCGACCAAAAAGGAAGCGGGCGGGGACGAGAAACATTTTTTTTTTTTTACTTGGCCTAAATTGTAAACCTCAAACATAGTTTCTCCACCTAAAGCAAGAACTTTAACCCGTAAGCAACTGACTCGTTTCCCGACTGCATGGATCATCAGCTGGGCACCGTTCTTCCTCGAGGTTTCAATCCTTTCAGCCCAGGACCTCTCCAAACGGCGGATCCACAACCTCAGTTGCGTCCAGGCAGTCAGTCAACCCATCAATGCAACATCACTTATCCCAACTTTACTTGCAATAGGATTTAATGTGTTATCATATATTTATAACTTTCCTTACACACTCTATAATATGATAATATCATTAAATCATTCACATCCTACCCTTAAACACATCAATCGACCAAACAGCATGGTCGATGAAAAACCAACCACCCACACACCCACCCACCCACCCCCCCCCACACACACACACACACACACCCACCCCCCCCCACACACACACACACACACCCACCCACCCCCCCCCCCCCCACACACACACACACACACACACACACACACGATCGAATGCATTACTCCCTGGCGGGAGTAACAAGGTCCATGGATATGAAATTCGCTGCACGTGATGTGCAACATGCACAGAATAAAACGAGTGTTAATTTACATCCGTATGATGTCTAATAAATAAAGAAGATATAAGCACACCTATCACTAGGCCAAGGCTTCGGACTTTGGCATGCCGTCAAATAAACTGCAGGCTGCACCGTCAACATAATAAACATCATATTTGAAGGGCTTTTTACTTGTTATATAATATGACTCATCACAGAATTCGGAATACCTGTGTGAGTTCACTGAAGATGGAAGGTTGGAGAATACTTCACATCATATGCATTGATTTCTATTTGTCATTACTTTGGTCAATGTCTAAGGCCCTACAACTATGTATGATTCTAATTACGATTCTGGTTCTAAAACATGATATGCACTCGTTTCATTAATGCACAAACTTCATTGCACGTTTGAGTGAGAGACTAACACTTAAGATATAAACTGGGAATCCCCAAGTTAACGTTTTAACTTATTTTTAACAACTTCAATATTTCTAACAGTCAGGTATGTTGTAACGACTGCAGGATCGAAGTAATGCTAATGTGGAGTTGAGAGATCAGTTAGGCCTTAAAACTGGCAATGGATTAGTGCTGGATTATGAGAGGCAGGTGAATGAAGAGGGAGAAAAGATGTGCAGGGAGAGAGAGACCATGTGGAGAGATAGAGAGAGCACATACATTAGTCAGGTTCACTATGTTTTTTCGTTCAATATTTTTGGAGATTAGCAAAACTATACATTTTTGGAATACTCAGAGCATGAGGAATCCAAAAATTAATGTTGGCATTTGCATAGACACCTGCATGGCCGCCATTTTGGATTTTCAAAATGGCCGCCATAAAATACATAATTTGCGCTATCTCGGCTTCTAGTCAACCTAGAATCTTATTTAAATATGCTAATCCTATGTTTTCTGGGTCAAGAAAACCATTGGTGGGATCATTAGACTTCTAATCCTAACACTTGCTTCACTTTTAGGACTTTCCAGATGTTAGTGATACACATTGCACACATTGAACATTGAACGTGTGCGCGTACAGAGTAGGGTGTGGTGCCAAGCCACCGTGATGTGGCAACGTCTGTTTTACCCACTCAAACATGGCTATTATCAGAATGACCATGGTGAGATACTACCTACCACCACGAAGGTTCCACCTGCACCACAGGCCATTGTAGAGTTGGTCAGATGTCAGTGTAAAGCCCATTGCACAACCCAGAGGTGTTCATGCAGGAGGCACAACTTGGCTTGCACAGACC
>NC_136267.1:20424682-20455281 GCF_964187855.1 Myxine glutinosa
ATTCATTTGTCCCTGTGCTAACAGGTGGAAGTTCTCTGGGGGAACTATGACTCATCAGGATGTCCATGTGTCTTCTGAGTCCATAATACCCGTAGCTGATGACCTTTTTGTACGACTTTCCTCAATATTAAGCCGATTGTCCTCTTGGACCAAATTCCTGTCATATTTGAAATTTCCTCCACAGTCTTCCACCCTACACCAGAGTCTGGCCATAGGTGCCATACTTTGTTCATGCCTGCATCAATGAAGCGTTGGCACAAATCACGGCTCTTGAATACATCAGGGAAGAGAGGGTTGAAAAACAGTGGTTCAACTTCGAACATCCCTGGGGAGTACGTGTCCACTTTGCGACTCACTGTAAGACCTTTCCAGGCATTGACAAGGCTCTGGTAGAATATAGGGAGCGTTGCTGTATCCACATCCTTGAGGTGGGTCAGGAATACTTCACGAACATAGCCGAGTCTGCCCGCCTGTTGCAAAATATGACAGGCCAATGGTTAGTTTGGCAGGTGCTCAACATATAGAAGGCGCTGAATGGAACACAAGCGAAAGGCCATGCGGCGGGATTTCACGTGAACAAGGTCTTGGCCTCCTTCAGATGAAGTATGGCATATTACGTTTGGCCGCAGCCAATGATGGCCTCCCCAAAATAAGTCCACAAGTTTGGCCTGGATCATTGTAAACAGCACTTCCGGCGGTTGTAGGCAAATAAAACGATGCCATAAAGTTGCAGCAACCAAGTTATTGGCAACTAAGACACGGCCCTTAAATGAAAGGTGCGGTAGGGCTCTTTTCCACAGGTTCAGTCTCCTCTCCATTTCTCCAATCAAGCCTTCCCAATTCTTTTCCATAAATTGTGTGGAATCAAGGGACACACCAAGGTAGTCGATACCATCTGCCTTCCATTCTAAGTTTTCCAGAAGAGGAGACTGGGATGGGTCGAGACAGAGAGGCAACTATTAAGGTGAGGCACCCAAATAGCTTTGCTTTTCCTCCAATTAACTTTCAGGGAAGAAGCCTGGAAAAAGGTTCTCAAGGATTTAACAAGAGCATCAATATCCTGGTTGCTTCTGATTATGATGCACACATCATCTGCATACGCTGATATAGTCAGTGGTGGACTCCTTGGGAAACACATCAGGCCAGAGATATTCTCCCTGAGCGTATAAAGTAATGGTTCCATTGCTAATGCAATAAATAGCACCGCAAAGCGGGCGTAACCCCTCAGCCCATGCATGTTGGAAACCAATTTCAAGATGGCTGCCGTGGGGCCATATTGAAAATCTCAGCGCACCCATTTTTGAAAGGAACATTCCTCCACTCAACCCCAACACACACTGCAAAAATGGATTTAATCGGACAAGCCGTTCTGCTTGAAATTGACGGAAACCAATTTTCAAGATTGCTGCCGTGGCGGCCATATTGAATATCGCAGCGCGCCCATTTTCGAAAGGAACCTTCCTCTACTCAACCCCAACACACACTGCAAAAATGAATTTAATCAGACAAGCCGTTCTGCTCGAAATTGACGGAAACCAAAAATTTATGGACGCCCGCCCGGACGACGCCCGTGACGACAATGCCCCTTAGCCCATTGGGCTGAGGGGTGAAAACCCATCATTACTTTACTTGTAAATCTACTATATAAGAGAGCCGTTGGTCTGTGTCGCCATTTTTCTCTGACTGACGAAAGTTGTTGTTGACTTGACAAAGTTGACTGACGCCCACCCGGACGACGCCCGTGACAATACCCCTTAGCCCAATTTGGGCTGAGGGGTGAAAAGCAATCCTGAGACTAGGCAACCCTGCCGTACCCCTCCTTGAACCTGTATGGGGAAAACGAGTTCATTGTTTACCTTAATTACACGAGGGATGTCAGTGTACAATGGAGATATGAAGGCTCTGAAATTAACCCCAAAGCCACATGCTTCCTGAACATGCCACAAAAAAACACGATCAATACTGTCAAAGGCTTTTTCAAGGTCTAGAAACATTATCTCAAAATCATTTTTATCATGGTGAGTGCCCATTAAATCCCGAACTAAAAAACAGTTGTCATAAATGGATCGACTGGGGATGCAGAAAGTCTGATCGGGTAGGACCAGGTCACCAATGACTTTCTTCAAACGATTTGCCACCGCTTTTGAAAACAGTTTGTAGTCGGTGCACAATACTGAAACTGGTCTCTAATTCTCCATCCGCCAGAGATCTCCTGACTTTGGGAGGAGACTCACCACTGCTCTCCTTAGGCTTAATGGCATTGCACCAGTTCGCAGGGATTCTTGGATTACATTTAAGAGTTCCGGACTGAAAAGGTCCCAAAATTCCATGTAAAACTCAGCTGGTAGGTCATCAATTCCTGGAGCTTTCCCAGATTCCATTTCAGCCAGAGCACATTCTAATTCAGGAAGGGTTAACGGCACATCCAGCTCCAGCCGTTGAGTCTCAGTCAGGGATGGGAGATGGGAGGTAAAGAGTTTCATCTTATCCTCACAAACATCTTTTTTTGCAAACAGTTCTGAATAGTACTTTCTAATGGTATTTTTTACCCCATGAGAATTAGCAATTATATTTTCACTGGGGTCCATAACTGCTAAGATAAGCTGAGCTGTCTTCGTTTCGGATTCGAGGTGAAAAAAGGATTTGCTCGGGCTATCTGATACTTTAATATTTTTTTATTCTTAATCTAACTAATAATCCTGCAGCTTTCTCCTGCAATAGTTCTCTAAGTTGGGTCTTTCTTTCAAGGAGTAACTTATAGTTTGCCTCATTCTCTTGTTTCGCCAGTTTGTTCTCCAGTTTTAGAATTTCAGTTTCTAGCCGAGCCAGTGTGACTCGACTTTCATGAGTGACATGAATTAAACTGTTGACAAAACAGCCTTATATGGGTTTTCATATTGTCCCGCCACAGGTTAATGGAAGCAAAACGGGGCTTTTTTTCAACTACTGCTATCCATAGATTGCGAAAGGGTTCCTTAAAAAAGGCATCGTCCAAAAGCCTCATGTTAAATTTCCAAAAGGCACTAATATGCTTAAACTGAGGAAAGGATAGGCCCATAGTGACCATGTGGTGGTCGGAGAAGATAGACGGGACAATATTTGAGAAGGTTATCATATTCCTAAAACGTGGGGTGATGTACCATCTGTCAAGCCTCGCTAAGGACACTTGACCATTGGAACATCGACACCATGTGCACTGTTGGTCATTTGGGTGTATCAAGCACCATACATAAAGAAAATCCACGACGGAAAGGAAATGGGAGGGGTCACCATTGGCTTCGGGATGTGGTTCTGATGAGTTTCTGTCCAATTTGGGCTCAAACGTACAATTGAAATCACCCCCATGCATATGCACTGATTGAGGTCAAACAATTTTAATTGGTTTACCCCGACAGTAAAGAAAGTTTTACGGTCAGTACTTTCACTTGGTGCATATACATTAAAAATAATAAATTTTAGGTTATTAATCACCAGTTCCAGGGAAGCAAACTGGCCCTTTATCACCTCCTGAAAGAGGCAAGAGTCAGGTACAAGTCCTGGTTTTAACAAGAACCCAACTCCAGCAGATACAGACATGTTACTGAAGAAGCATTTACCTTTAAAAATGCTGCTCCAGTCATGTTCAACCTTCTCAATGATAGGAGTTTCCTGCAGTAAGATCACATCAACTTGTTTCCGTTTGAATAAACTATTTACTTGGATCTGACGGATGTTATTCGCCCATTTATATTAAGGGTTGCAAGAGTGAGTGTTTTCATATTTGTAGTGAATTTTATCTGACGCTGAGAAAACTCAAACTTTGCCTTTGTTATTATTTTCTTTAGTCGATGAAACTGTGATTTTGTTTGGTTTAGTTCCTCGGATTTTTTTTTAGGACCAGTTTTGCAGCCTGAATAAAGGAAGCCAAGTCGGGGAAATGATCAAAAATGACAACATTCCATTGTCTGTAAGTTTCATTGACAAACGAGAGAACAAGATGAGGAGGGACTTGGGGCTGATCTACCATTGATTGTGATACAACAGTCACATCCACCCCCTCCTCTGATTCCGATAAGTCAGACATTGCCCCAAATGGGTCTGGGTCAATACCCTCAGCCATTCCTGTTTTATGAACGAGTATGCCAGCGTCTGGGGTCCCCAGAGTGCTGGGTTTGGGCAACATCGGCAGACTGACTACGACTTTCCTCAAATGGGGTCAAATCTTTGTTTCCACACTCCTGTGGATTTGCGTTTACACCCTCATTTGCTAAATGGGCATAATTATGTTGGACCATCGTTTGATCACCTTCATGTGGTCGGATCAATGTCGTATCATTCACCGACTCACTCTCCGCCATATTTACATCATCACCCTCGTCCGTGCGGGAAATGGAAGGACTTTGTTGTACCATTTGAATCCCGTTACACTTCTCCAGGTGTTCCGTTTCATTTATTTGGTCCACGTTTTCACTGAGATTTCAGGATTATCCTGAAGAGTTTCTGCACATAAGGTCTGCACATGGAGCACAACCTTTTTAATAGCACCTGGTGTTAACAACTCATCAGGTGCTCTTCGTTTACTAGTCACAAATTTACACTCAGTATCCATAGCAACGCTTTGCCGAGGAGGAATAACATTGGCGATTGAGCTGCTGGTTTCACCCTCATTGGGACCAATAAGCCGTGGATTAAGCATTCGGAACAACGTTGCATTAACGTTAACCTCCGCCTCATTGGGAATGTTAATTCGTGGAGTAACATTAACCTCCTCCTCGTTGGGAATGTTAATTCATGGAGTAACGTTAACCTCCTTCTCGTTGGGAATGTTAATTTGAGTACCGGTAACCTCCTCCTCGTTGGAAATATTAATTTGAGTACCGGTAACCTCCTCCTCGTTGGAAATATTAATTTGAGTACCGGTAACCTCCGCCTCGTTGGGAATGTTAATTTGAGTACCGGTAACCTCCTCCTCGTTGGGAATGTTAATTTGTGTGGTCACGTTAACCTCCTTCCCAATAGGAATGTTAATTCGTGGAATCACGGTAACCTCCTCCTCGTTGGGAATGTTGATTTGTGTAGTCACGTTAACCTCCTTCCCAATAGGAATGTTAATTCGTGGAGCCACGGTAACCTCCTCCTTACACACCGCATTAGTGTGACCTTTTTTCCCACACCTGACACACGAGGCTTTGGGACAAAACCGTTTTAAATGCCCGAACGCTCTGTACTGAAAACACGTTAAGGTGGCGGACGATACGTACACCTGGTAGTTCGTGTCCTCGAAGTTTATTTTGAATGAGATATTGAGGCCCGTATCGGCCCCACGGTCTAGTAGGACCATGTACACCTGCCTTCGGAAACTCATGACATGTTTAACACTTTCATTCCGACAACCAAGAGGAATTGTCGAGATCCTGGACACCATTTTACCATAACGCGATAACACGGTCATATTCTGTCATTGAAAATAAACGGAGGTGCATTCGATATAACAACTCTCGTTGCGGGAGTCAACATCGGCGACGCCATCACGAAATGACCACTCGCTGTGCTTATTCCGGCACTTACAACGTCATGGACAAGTTCATCGTCTGAAATGAAAACAACTACCTTCTGATTCATATGTGACGCAGCACGAATATTTTCATCACCAATAATATTCCCAACTGCGAGAATAATGTCCTCTACAGGAACTCCACCGGGAGGAATGCACACGAACGCGTGCTTCCAGGTTAAACTCTCGAAACCCTCACATCGAGAGCGCGCATTCGCCATGTCGGCGATATTATCGCCCCCTTCTTGTCCGAACCGGACAAGAAGGTATCAAACTTAAATAAATCAAGCAAAAATGAAAAACCAAAAACGCATTATAAGCATAAACAAGGCTTACAAGCCATCGTCAAAATCTGGTAGGCCACACCCAAAATAGGCCCACTCTCAATCTCTCTCTCTCTCTCGAACACAAAGGAGTCGACAACCGGAGAACAAAACGCCAGAGGCACATGGGATGTAGAAGGAAAGGAGAGAAGGGATGGGGGGGCTGTTGGGACAAAACCAATACACTGACGGCTCACCACAACACAGAGCAGCTGCATCCGGTGGCCATGGTGCCACACCCAAATCACAACAGCCAGCAGGGGGCGAGAGAGAGAGAGAAAGAGAGAGAGAGAGAGAGAGAGAGAGAGAGAGAGAGAGAGAGAGAGAGACTTGACTTTTGTGTGCTTTTATTATAAAAGTATCAAAACACACACGGAAAACACCACAATTTTTAACAAGAAAAGGAAGTTGTACAAGCAAAAAAGATGTATATACACATATATGTGGACATTGAGCATAAGTAAAATTTACAAAAACAAAACCAACACCTCATCTGTAAAAGAAAATCGTCGTTCACAGTGCCGAAACTCAAATGGTAAAACTGCTCTAATTTTATCCGGGCCGACACTATTCCTTTAAAGCAAAAGAGCACATTTTCATCTCTGCCACTCAATTTGATCTGCCTAGTTTTATAAATTGCAAGTTTAGCAATCCCGCACAGAAAATTCAAGAAAGGGACCGCTGTCTTGCTCTTGGTGCTCCTTTCAATGCCATACACAAAAATTGGAACAGAAAAAACAAACTTAAATTTATAAAATAACTGTTGGAGGAAACAAAAAAGGGGAACCAATCTCCTACATTCCAAGAAAGCATGGGTCACATTTTCAGCCTCTTCACAAAAAGGACAAACATTCTGTGCAGAGGGATCAAACTTATTAAGTAAGCATTGGGTGACCAGGGCCTGATGAACTAATCTCCAATTTAAGTCTCCGGTTCGACCTAAAGTTGGAGACCTATACATCTCTTTCCACACTGGAGATAGGAACGAACTAGCCGAAATGATCTCCTCCCACCGATTTTTAAAAAGGTTTTGTGAAACCCGGTATAAGCACCTCTTGGCATATACCATAAATAACTTTTTTCCCCATCACATGAAACACACCACAACCATCTGAATTTGAGAAGACACACTGTTGTTTTTTTGAGGTGATTTGGAGCTCGGGGAAATAGAGACAAGAGTCCACGACTTAATCTACCCCAGTCCACCCGATATTTAACTCCCTGAAAGTTTTAATCACAACTCTCAAAACTTTGACCACCATTCTAGATGACCGAACCGCCACTTTTGATGTGAGAGAGCCAGTGGATAACCATCCATTTAGGGAAGTCTTCATCAGGTCTCGCACTCTGTTTATTCCATTACTGGTGAAGCAATGCATAAATGACCTGGTTGAAATTTCAGGGAATAACGGATTCAGAACCAATGGCCCATGCATATATTTTTTGGCATCGTATGACACCTCTAATCGTTGTATTCCAAGGACTTGCCAGGCATTCAAAAAGGCTCTGATGAAACTCGGGGAGCAGAGTCGTGTTGACATGCTGCAGGTCCATGAGGAAAAGCTCTCGGTCATACTTCAACCCATCTGCTTCCTGCAGCCAAGCATTTGTGAGAGGCCGCCACGGGACACACTCACCATACAATAAACGCTTTATCGTCAACATGCCAAAAGCCATTATCCGACTCAGGACATGTATCAAGCTTTGGCCACCTGCATTTCGGGGTCTGCACACCACGTCTGGTCCAAGCCAATGGTGGCCTCCCCAGAAAAACTGAGTTAGAACCCTCTGAATGCCTGTGACCAAGTATCGAGGAGGTTGGAGGGGGATAACTTTATGCCAAATAAATGGAACCACCAGGTTGTTTATTATTGTCACCCTTGCCTTCAGTGATAGAAGGTGGTGCAACCGTTTCCAGCTAGCTAGTTTCTGCTTAATTCTTTCCAAGAAAGCCTCCCAATTTTTTTGTTCATATGCTTGGACTCCTAGAAATATGCCTAAATATTTAAACCCCTCTTTATTCCACTGTATTCCTCCTGGTAACACAGGCAGAGCTGAGGAAGGTGGACTGGCAACACTTTTGTTCCAATTTACTTTTGCCATGGAAGTGAGCTCAAACTGAGACAGACATCGGGAGACCTCACCCACATCATTTTGGCTGGAAACAGCAACACAAATGTCATCCGCATAAGCTGAAGTGACCATTTTGTAGTTTTTTGTTAAGGAGACTCCTTCCACTGAGTTGCGGAGCAAAGCTAGTAAAGGTTCGACCGAGAGACTGTAGAGCACACCTGAAAGCGGGCAGCCCTGACGGATGCCTCGCTGAAAGGGAAAAGGGTGACATAAGCTGTTGTTTACCTTCAACAGACAGGATGCATTTTGATACAACAACTTAACATAGGAAACAAAATTTGGTCCGAAACCAGCTCTCCTTAGTACAGCAAACAAAAAAGAATGGTCAGCATGGTCAAAAGCTTTTTCTTGATCTAAAAGAACCAAACCAAAACCATGAGATGTAGTACGACCGAGACTGATCAAGTCTCTCACCAAAAAAATGTTATCGTAAATAGAACGTTCAGGAACACAATAAGACTGATCAATATCAATCAAAAGGGGGATGACTTCCTTTAGACATATCGCGAGCACCTTCGACAATATTTTATAGTCCGTATGTAGGAGTGATACAGGCCGCCAATTTGTGACGTCTTGCAAGTTCCCTTTTTTAGGAAGGAGACACAAAACTGACCTCGGGCAACTTAATGGCAATTCACCTTGTTCAAGGCTATCATGAAAGATGTCAAGTAGAGTAGGGCCTACAATGTCCCAAAAGGCCTTGTAACATTCAACTGGGAGGCCGTCAAGTCCAGGGGCTTTCCCATCTTGGATTCCTTTAAGAGCAGCAGTAAGTTCTCTGAGAGAGATGCCAGGCTCCAGTTGTTGTTGCTGCTCTTCAGACAGAGATGGGAGCAGTTCAAACATCCCATTTCTGTTTTCCTGGTTCACCGTTCTCAAGGCAAACAGCTTTGAATAAAAGTTTCGTAATTCATTCTTGATGTCACTTTGAGAAGACAGAAGCGCACCGGCAGAAGAGCGCAAAGCGTGAATTTGTTGAGGGATCTTGGCTGTCTTTTCCAAATTGAAAAAGTCTTCGTTTGGTTTGTCAAGTTGGATATTGTCTATTCGCAGTCGGACGAAAGCACCACATGCACGCTCTTTCACCATTTCAGCCAGTAGTGTTCTTTTCTCTGACAACTGCTGGACATTTTCGTTGGACATTCCAGATTTCTGCTCACAATAAAGTATATCGTTTTTTAAGGCAGTTATCACACCGAGTGTGTTACAGGTATTATAACGACAGTATTGCTGGCAAAAACACTTAATTTGGGATTTTGTGCAATCCCACCATTGCCTTAAATTTAGGTAGGAAAACTTTTGCATTTCACATTCCTTCCATACCATTCTGAATGCTTCTTTGAAATGCTCACTTTGTAAAAGTTTGACATTGAAAGTCCAATATGCACTTCTACACACGTGATGAAGTAAGCCACATACAACAACGACCATGTGATGATCAGAAAAACCAGATGGCCTTATATAAGAATTCTTGACAAGATTTACCTTATCACGGTTAACATAAATTCTATCCAAACGAGCCATTGTGAAAAGATTTCTTGCGGCACAAACTCACGTGTACTGCCGGATGTTAGGGTTCTGTACCCGCCACACATCCACAAGTCGAAATTTTTTAATGAGCTGTGCCAAAGGCCTTGCACTCGGTGGATGAGGCTCAGGAGTGTTTCTATCAAGTTGTGGGTTGAGGGTACAGTTGTAGTCTCCCCCCAGACAAACCAACATAGACAGGTCAATAGTGCTTAAAAAACCCGCTAACTTGTGAAGAAAAGCACTTCTTGCAGAGTTAGCAATAGGGCAGTATACATTAGTCATGCAAATCTTTTGGTTACCACTGACAAACTCCACTGATAGTAAATGGCCCTTGCAAATTTCCCTACATCTGATCTCCAACGGCTGGAGTCTAGGATGTAACACTACTGCCACACCAGCCTTGGCATCAACGAAAGCACTGGAGAAAAAGTGACAACCTTTAAAGATTTTACGCCACTCAACCTCAGAAGACTGATTTGCATGCGTCTCTTGTAACATCAGCACATCAATTTTTTTCATTCTGAAAAATTTGAAACACCTGGAGGCGACGCACACAACTGCGACCACCGTTGATGTTTAAGGATGCTACTTTTATCTCCACTCTGTTAACTATTCATACAGTTCCTTGCCCGCTCGAGTTACACATTTTCTTAGCCTCTGGAATTGAGGTTCTGACATGTTAACCTGATAAGGTCCACGAATCATGTTCTTTGCAGTCAAAATAAAATCATGCAGATTCGGAAAGTAGTCTTTGATTTTTACATGTCTTTTCCTGAACGTTTCATCAAGGAACTTAACATTTTCTTGAGAAACCATGGTGATGGTATTGTCATCACACGCCTCACTCTCTTGAGCACTTAAAGCACTAAAGAGTGGAGTAGCAGAGCTTTCATCAGAATCAAGTGCTTCGTCTTGATCTGCTCCTTTTCCTACTATTTGTTGAACACTTCGTTTTGGAAACAGCAATTCTACAGGGTCAAGGACCTCCGCACTCTTTGCAGACCCTTCCAGATTTACCATATCCCCTGTGGCTATAAGTATGTCCCCCACCTCATCATCCCTTTCATTTTTATCTGCCAGGGAAGGGTTAACGTTATCCTCACAGTCGCAAGGACTTTCCCCTTTATCTATTTTTTCCTCACTAGCAGATCCAGCTGCTAACTCGTCTGAGTGAGTTTGGTTATCAGGACAAGGACTTACCACTTACCACATCCTACTTACCACATCGACAATTTACCGGGTCATACTGAATCTCAGCAAGTGGTGCAAGCGAATCTTCCTCACGTACACACTCTTCCGATACCATTTCCGTTACTGCCAAGGAGTTTCCGGTGTAGGCCTCACCCTGGAGGTCCTGCGAGCCTGACACGATCTGAATCTTATTTTGTTTTTCTTCGGAATCACAGGATTCATCACTTGAACGCTTCTGACCTTTTTTCCTGTTGTCCGCTACGGACACTTCCATGTTATCGTCCGCACTGTCGTGTACAGTGGATGAAATGGGAGAGGGTTCAACCACTTTCATTCCCACCTTAGGTGGGGGGGGGGGGGGGGGAGGGGGGGGGGTGGGGTTAGTCACCTCACGTTCTGAATCTATCACTTCCCCCCCCCCGTCGGGGTGGACGGGTCTGGCGCTTCGCTCACCACAGTAGGTGGGGTAGGTTACCCACTTGATCCACCTCTTCCCCGTCGGTGTGCGGTGAGGTGAGGAGTCACCGCTCCTCACCAATCCTCCACTTTCCTGCGGTGTAACCGCATTGGGGCAGACACTCCTCACATGCCCGTAAGCCCCACCCCCGAAACACGTCATAGCCTCCGAGGAGGCAGACATTTTGTATTCAAAGCCGTTGATTTTCACACTCAACACGACATTGAGCGTTTTTACATTTGCAGGCAGTATCATGTACACCACTCTCTTGAAGGACATGACATGTTTGAATCGATCGCAAACATTTCGCATCGGCACCATCGAAATCCTCGATACGACCTTACCGAACTTGTTTAATTGTTCACGTTGTAGCGGCTGCCGCTGGGGTTTCACAATCGCCTTGCACCTATCAAGGACGCGGAGCGATCACCATGCCGGGCTCGTCCAGGACGCCCGGGCAGGCCCGCGCTCAACTTGCCAGGCCTCGGTCGGGACGCCCGGGCATGCCCGGGCATGCCCGGGCAGGCTCGCCCTCAACTTGCCAGGCCGCAGCCAGGACGCTGGGCCACGCCCCCTGGCGCCGGGCCTGGGCAAACCCCCTGGGTTAATAGATATATATTGCTGACCGATAAACGGGTTTTCAGAGTGCCTGAGTGTTTGATTTCAATAAAGCAACTCAGATGAATTCCAGCTTTTTGTCGCGTCCATTCTTCTGATCGACGTGGGAGCCCCAGCTCCTTCATTGGTGACCTATCGACATGGACACGGCAGTCGCCCTTAAACTGCCTACCTTCTGGGAGGCTCACGCTGCGGTTTGGTTCGCACAGGCGGAGTCCCTGTTCGCCCTGCGAGGCATCACGGCCGACGACACCCGCTTCCACCATGTGGTAGCTGCGCTCGGGTCGGCTACCGCAGCCCGCGCCCTGAGCCTCCTCGAAAGCCCGCCAGCCGCTGACAAATACGGCGCGATTAAGCAGCTTCTCCTCGATGCTTTCGCCCTCCCATCGGCGGAACGCGCACGGCGCCTGCTCGAACTGCCTGAGCTCGGCGACACGCGCCCTTCCGAGCGAATGGACAACATGCTTTCACTGCTCGGCGAGCACTCTCCGGCATTCCTGTTCCGGGAGCTGTTCCTCCGTCAGCTGCCTAACCCGGTACGCCTCGCCCTGGCAAGCACGACGAGCACAGATCCCCGGGCCCTTGCCAGAGAAGCCGACAAGATCTCCGCTGCAGGACGGCGCATCGCAGCGGCGACATGGGACCCACCGCCGTCCGACGCAACAACCATGGCGCCCAAGCACCCGGCACGGTCGACGGCCGAACTGCCGACGCAATTGGCGGCCGCTCTACCGTGCCGACCACCTCCACCCGACCAAGCGTGGTGTTACTATCATGCCAGGTTCGGACAAAAGGCCCGGACATGCCGACCCCCGTGCACCTTCGGCAGGCCGGGAAACGGCCGGGCCGGCGTTCATTACCAGCCATGAGCGCCGGCCATACGGGCAACTTACTGTTCATCACGGATACAGCGTCCGGACGGCGCTTCCTGTGCGACACCGGCGCCCAACTGAGCGTCATACCCGCCTCTGACCAGGACAGGCAATCCGCGGTTTGCGGCCCCTCCTTAGTTGCGGCCAACGGATCGACTATCCGCACCTTCGGCCCGCGCAACGTCACCCTCTGCTTCGGCGGCCAACGCTTTGCTTGGACGTTTGTAACCGCCAACGTGCCCGTGGCTCTGCTAGGCGCCGACTTCCTCTGCGCACACGGACTGCTGGTGGACGTCCAACGGTGTCGTTTAATCAACGCTGAAACCTTCAGCTCCCTGGTATGCACATTGAGCAGCTCCGCGCCGACCGAGCTGGCATGCACCGTCCCGGCGGCGAACGAGTTTGCTCGCCTGCTCACGGAGTTCCCGGCCCTCACGCGGCCGACGTTTTCGGCCGTCGCAGTACGGCATGGGATCGAGCACCACATACCAACCACGGGCCCGCCGGTCTACGCCAGGGCCCGCCGCCTCGACCCAGCCAAGCTCGCCGTAGCGAAGGCCGAATTCGACGCGTTGGAGCACCTCGGCATCGTGCGGCGCTCCGATAGCGCGTGGGCCTCGCCACTGCACATCGTGCCAAAGCCGGGGGGTGGATGGCGCCCGTGTGGCGACTACCGCCGTCTGAATGACGCTACCACCCCCGACAGGTACCCGATCCCGCATATCCAAGACTTCTCCGCCCGTCTGGCGGGACGGGTCATTTTTTCGAAAATTGATCTCATACGGGGATATCACCAGGTACCTGTCAGGGCGGCCGACGTCCCTAAAACGGCAGTCATCACGCCGTTCGGCTTATTCGAATTCTTGCGGATGCCGTTTGGTCTCAAGAACGCGGCTCAGGCGTTCCAGCGCTTGATGGACGGCGTGCTGCGTGACCTGCCGTTCCTTTTCGTTTACCTGGACGACATCCTCGTCGCCAGCACGTCCCGGGCCGAGCACCTCCTCCACCTCCGAACACTGTTCGAGCGCCTCAGCGAGCACGGCCTCATCGTCAACCCGGCCAAATGCCACTTCGGCACGACTGCCATTGATTTTTTGGGCCACCACATCACCAAGAACGGGGCCGTGCCGCTGCCAACCAAGGTCGAGGCCATCACCACGTTCCCGCGTCCCCGCACCATAAAGGCCCTGCAGGAATTCCTGGGAATGGTGAATTTTTATCACCGCTTCGTGCCCCGCACTGCTCACCTCATGCGGCCCCTCTACGAAGCCCTCCGGGGCAAGCCGGCCAAGCACGACATCGTCTGGTCCGCAGCAATGGATGCGGCCTTCCAAAGCTCAAAGCGGGCCCTCGCCGATGCAACACTGCTCGCTCACCCGGTGCTCAACGCTCCCATCGCCCTCACCACGGATGCCTCCGACTACGCGGTGGGCGCCGTCCATGAGCAATGGGTGAACGGGGTTTGGCAGCCACTCGCTTTTTTCAGCCGGCAGCTCCGGCCGAACGAGCTCAAATACAGCACGTTTGACCGGGAGCTCCTCGGTCTACACCTGGCCGTCCGCCATTTCCGCCACCTCCTGGAGGGCCGACCTTTCACGGCGTTTGTCGACCACAAGCCGTTGATTTACGCCATGGCCAAGGTCACGGAGCCATGGTCGGCCCGCCAACAGCGCCACCTCTCCGCCGTGTCGGAGTTTACCACGGACATCCGGCACGTCGCCGGCAAAAACAACGCCGTGGCCGACTGTCTGTCCCGGGCCAGCGCGAACGCGGTCCACCTGGGCGTGGATTTTGCGCTTATGGCGGCGGACCAAACCACCGACACCACGGTGCAAGCCCTCCGGGCGGCGGACACGGGCCTCCGCCTGGCCGACATCCCCTGCACGGACACTGTCCTGCTCTGCGACGTCTCCCAAGGCCAGCCTCGCTCCATCGTGCCCGTCACCTGGCAACGCCGCATCTTCGCCTCCCTCCACGGCCTTTCCCACCCGGGCCGGAAAGCTTCCCAGAAGCTGGTGTCGGCGCGTTTCGTCTGGCACGGCCTTCGTCGGGACGTCCGCGATTGGACCAGCGCCTGCACGGCCTGCCAACGGGCCAAGGTCCACCGACACACCCAGGCCCCGCTGGCACCTTTCACCGTGCCCGAACGACGTTTCGACCACCTCAACGTGGATCTGGTGGGCCCCCTCCCCCCGTCACGGGGGTTCACACACCTGCTCACCATGGTGGACAGGACCACCAGGTGGCCGGAGGCCGTTCCCCTCGTCTCCACCACCACCGCCGACGTGGCGCAGGCTTTCATCGCCACCTGGGTCGCCCGCTTCGGCGCACCGGCGGACATCTCGTCAGACCGCGGACCACAGTTCACCTCCGAGCTGTGGGGCGCGGTCGCCCGCAACCTGGGGGTCAAGCTCCACCGTACTACGGCCTACCACCCCCAAGCAAACGGGTTGTGCGAGCGATTCCACCGCTCCATGAAGGCCGCGCTCATGGCCGGCCTTCAAGACGGCGGTTGGGCCGACCGGCTGCCGTGGGTCCTTTTGGGCCTTCGCACGGCCCCCAAGGAGGACCTCCAGGCATCCACCGCCGAGCTGGTCTATGGCCAGGTGCTACGCGTCCCGGGCGAATTCGTGCCCGACGCTACCAGTCCCTGGTCCGCAGCTCACCAGCGCTCGGACCTCCAGGAGGCCGCCCGACGGTTTGCCCCCGTGCCGACATCCCACCACGGTGACCCCCGGTCCTACGTCCCCCCAGCACTCCGCACAGCGGAGTATGTTTTTGTGCGTCACGACGCACATCGGTGGCCACTCCAGCCGCCGTACGACGGGCCCTTCCGGGTGCTGCGACGGGACGACAAGTCGTTCGTCATCGACATCGGCGGCAGGTCGGACCGGATTGCAGTGGACCGCCTCAAGCCGGCGCACGTGGACGTCGACCACCCACCACGGGTGGCCCTTCCGCCGCGGCGAGGCCGCCCCCCATCCACGGGGCCCCCCACTCGACCGCCCACCACCTCACCGGACCCCCTCCCATGACCCGCCAGGGGTCGCTTCGGCCGGGTCATCAGGACCCCCCTCAAGTTGACCCTGCCGGTGCAAGTCGATTCTGGGGGGACGTGTGTAGCGGCTGCCGCTGGGGTTTCACAATCGCCTTGCACCTATCAAGGACGCGGAGCGATCACCATGCCGGGCTCGTCCAGGACGCCCGGGCAGGCCCGCGCTCAACTTGCCAGGCCTCGGTCGGGACGCCCGGGCATGCCCGGGCATGCCCGGGCAGGCTCGCCCTCAACTTGCCAGGCCGCAGCCAGGACGCTGGGCCACGCCCCCTGGCGCCGGGCCTGGGCAAACCCCCTGGGTTAATAGATATATATTGCTGACCGATAAACGGGTTTTCAGAGTGCCTGAGTGTTTGATTTCAATAAAGCAACTCAGATGAATTCCAGCTTTTTGTCGCGTCCATTCTTCTGATCGACGTGGGAGCCCCAGCTCCTTCAACGTAACTCCTCATTTCTAATAAATGGCGGGATATTACTGATAGTACGGGCATTTTATGAGATATTTCACAAATCTGTTTACTAAATTGTTACCAAAAAATTTCTTCACCGATATGTTTGTAAAGGTGTGTAATAACATGTGTTAAAATGTTGAAGTTCAACTCCCGTGGGAAACCCAGAAAAAAAGCTGTTGAATTCGGGTACCGAAAAATTATTTTCGAGAATTTTTATTTTTTTTAATCGGCCCTTAAGTAACTTATGAGGGGTCAAATAAGGGTTTTTCATGATTCTGAGTTGATTGTTAACATTTATATTTTCACTTTTACATTTACACACAAAGTAGCTTTTATTTCACATACATTTATAATACTCAAGAGTTATTTCTCATTCACAATGTCAGAAGTTTCAACAGTCATTGTCTATGTCTTCTTCAGACTCAACAACATCATGACTGCAGTTTCTGCATGTAATGCCATTATCCGGGGTAGGTAGCCACCATGTGGTGGTACTCCACCCAGAGTGCAAGTGTTCTTCCTTCTTTTGCGAGTCGTTTGAAGGTTTCTTCAAACCTTTGCTCAAACACTGGCACTACTGGGTCTGAGTGTCTGGCTCCCATCTTCCTATCAGCCACCTTCTCCATGAAGGTCTTCATGTCACCACGCTACTCCTCAGTGAAGGCAAGTTTCATGATGTGTTGATAGATGGCTGCATCGATGAGGAGGTGAACACGGATTGCCTTGTCAAAACATCCTCCATCCATGATGTGGTTGGCTGTCGTACTTCCAGGATAGATCAACTGGATCACATCTAGTAGTCCAGAATATTCCATGATGTTACCCATTGATCCAAGATAAGACTTCAGCAGGTGAAAACCACCCAACCTTGGAATGACGGGTAGATTTGCCTGCTTTATTATATTCACAGCCTTCAGCCAAATCGGAAGATCAAAGGTCACTGTAGCGACCCCAGCGCGCCGTATGCACTCTTTCAGAGTGGTGAAGATGGTGTTGAGGTCATTAGGGTCTCATTCAATAACTGGGAGGAACTCGATCTGTGTGCTCTGCTTTGCATCATTAGCATGGATTCTCTTCATCCAGCCATTCCAGTTGGAGTGTGGGAACTCAGGATCGTTGGCTTTGATCACCCACCCCGCTGCCCAGAGTGTGTCACCTGGAGTGAGGAGTGGCTGATCATGAGCCAGGGAGGAGGAAAGCTCAGCGAGGGGGAGAAACATGATCGCGTTCGTTCCTATCTGTTTCCTGTTCGTAAATGGAATAATCTTTACTTCAGTTCCTCTCAGGATCTTAGCTTTGTCGAGTGCCTTCAACTTCACCCGGGGGAAAGCTGCTGTTGTCTGTGGATCTGGCAAAGGTGGTGCCGGAGAAGTGACTTCGATCCAACCCATTGAGTGAAAGGGAGTGTTTCCGTGAATAGAGACAATGTTTAAATCTATATTGTCTCCAACAAACTGAGTGACTGCATTGTTTGTTTCCCCAACCTCCATAAAGACCACCTGATCATTACTTGACAATTCACTTTCACTGGCTGGCACTTTGGCTGTCATCACTGATTGATCCTCAAGCGCAGCATCAACCGCAACCTCATCATTGATCTGTTCATCGGTTTCCTCCACAATGGTGTCAAGAGTGCCAGAAGTATCTGGAACATCATCTCCACTCCTACTATTAAGGAAGCAGTATTTGTAGTTTTGTGTCTCCGTGTAAGACTCAGTGTATCCCAGCCGGTGGAACTTGTTGAGCATCCATTTTGACCCAAATCTATGATCAAGTTGTATGGCAAGCCCCATTTGGTGTGGCAATACTCCAGACCGAGGTCGACAGGCCTTAATAAAATTCTGCCCCCAAACGGCAACTCTTTCGTCTGTCTTGACAATCGGTCTCAAGAACATCTGAAGGCTTGCAGGAACAACTGTCAGCTGACTATCGATGTCAGTCATACTGTGTGTGGTGGGGTATGACTTTGGACCTAAATCAATCAAGGCAATATCATTGGATATGAACTTGAGTGCCGTCTTTATGATCTGAGTCTTCTCATCTCCATGGTCAAGATTAGCATGATGCCCTCGCAGAATATTGTCGGTGCCATCTTTGAGACGGAGTACATCTGCCCTTCTTTCCTGTGTTGTGAAATACAAGGTGTCTTCGTATTTCTCTAGAAGTTTTATCTTTAGCCAATGCTTTGAATAAGAAAGGCTCTTCTCTGGTGACTGATCAAACTCCTGCAGCTTTTCATGGACTTGGTCCATGTTCATTACCCCATGCTCTAATTCTGAGTCTAACCATTCGCAGAATTCAATAAAAACTGCCTCTCGCTCCTCATCAATACTCCTCTGTCCTCTCTTCCTTTTTCCTTCCTCATCAGTCTTGGACAAACTGTCACCTCTCGCAAACATAAGTTTGCATCGCAAATGGTACAGTGTTTCTTCTGCTACCAAGTCGTTGATCCCTTCCAGGCATCCAGTGACTTCAGTGCCCCAGTCATCCCCGCGACTCCGTGCTGTCTTCAGCAAGCTTGCCTTCAGTGTATCTGCAGTCAAATTATCTGGCACTCTGTATTTCTTTCTAGCTTGTGCTGGATTATTTTTGTAGAGCTGGGCTGGTTGGTTGCAAAGAATGCATACATCCTTATACAGGAGGTCAACTGACTGTGATCTTCTAGAACTGCAGCCAGTTGATGAACTGAACTCACAAGTAGTGCGTCTTCTCTTCAACTTTGATGACTCTTTCTCTGCCTTTGATGCTTGAGCTGACTTCTTGGTGGTTGCAACAAAGTTGTTGTACAGATCATTTTTACACTTCTGGTGGTACCTCAGTTTTCCTTCCTTTTGAGCCTCCTTCATACGTTCCACAACAGTAACATTTTCGACAGTTTCTGCTTGTTTCAATAAAGTTGAGTATCCCTTTGGAGTTGCCTGTATGAGCCTTTCAGCTGGTGTATCCGAGCGTGCACAGATGAAGCAATTGAGCACAGGTGGAGTAACGTCTTCATCCATATTGCTAGACTCCATGTCCTGCAAAGTAGAAAATGAGATATATTTAGAAATTATTTTTCCACAAAGGAGTGTCTGTGGTGAAATATAAATGTTAACAATCAACTCAGAATCATGAAAAACCCTTATTTGACCCCTCATAAGTTACTTAAGGGCCGATTAAAAAAAATAAAAATTCTCGAAAATAATTTTTCGGTACCCGAATTCAACAGCTTTTTTTCTGGGTTTCGCACGGGAGTTGACCTTCAACATTTTAACACATGTTATTACACACCTTTACAAACATATTGGTGAAGAAATTTTTTGGTAACAATTTAGTTAACAGATTTTCATATGTTTCCCTTACTATGATGGTGTGGCGGGCACAAGGGGAAATAATTCTGCGCACCAGTGGGTGGCGCGAGCATCCAGGTGGGGAACGAAAGCACATGCCCCGCCCTTCGACCGATCGGCCACGCCCGGGGACGAGGCGTGGCCTCGGGACATATATGCGGGCTCTAAGCTCGAGCCCGCCCAGTGCTGAAGTACGAGCTTTGAATAAAGACTCTTTGTTATACCAACGCGTTGTGGCCTACCTCTCTGGCAATCGAGTCGTGTGTGCACAGCACCACACTGGTGACCCCGATTGGTTCAGCCGTTGCTGACCACCGAACGCGCCATGGCTACCAACTCCGTCGCAGTCAAACTCCCGGAGTTTTGGGAAGCGCAAGCCGACGTTTGGTTTTTGCAGGCCGAAGCTCAATTCCAACTCCGAGGCATAACGGCGGACGAGACCCGGTACTACCACGTGGTCGCCGCCCTCGGGCCCGGCACTGCCGCCCGAGTCGTGTCCATCCTTCAGCACCCACCGAGCGACAACAAGTACGAGGCGCTCAAACGTCTCCTCACCGCCACGTTCAGGCTCACGGAGATCGAACGGGCCGACCGCCTCCTGGACCTTCCCGCCCTCGGCGACACACGACCATCCGTCCGGATGGATTCCATGCTGTCCCTGCTTGGAGACCAGCCCCCGGATTTCTTATTCCGGGCGCTTTTCCTACGCCAGCTACCTGCACAGGTATGCCTCGCGCTGGCCGGTTCCAAAATAAAGGCACCCCGCACCCTGTCCGTAGAGGCCGACAAGTATTTCGCGGCCTGCATCACGCGGTCGGTGTACGGTGCTGTCGAAGTGGATCCGGTGCGGAGGCTCCAGCGCCCCCGGTTTCCCTCGTGGCCGCTGCTACGCCCCGTCCACTACCGCCGCCGCCACCACCACCGCCGCCGGCACGGCCGCCGCGGCCGTTACCGCCGCAAACCTGGTGCTACTACCATGCCAGGTTCGGCCGCCAGGCTAAAACGTGTCGCCCGCCGTGCTCTTTTGACGGGTCGGGAAACGACCGGTGCTCACTTGCGGCCATGAGCGTCGGCCATTCCGGCAGCCTCCTGTTCATCACGGACACCTTGTCTGGGCGCCGTTTTCTTTGCGACACAGGAACGCAGGTAATCGTCCTCCCCGCCTCCACGTCCGACAAGCAAACCGTGGGCCGGGGCCCCGCTTTGCTTGCCGCCAACGGTACACCCATCCGCACATTCGGGAAGCGTTGCCTCTCCCTGCGGTTCGGAGGGCAGCGCTTTCAATGGTCGTTCGTGACCGCCAGCGTGCCAATTGCACTGCTCGGTGCGGACTTCCTATGTGTGAATGGGCTGTTGGTCAAAGTGAAGCGCAGATGGCTCGTCCAGGCCGAAACCTTCAGCTCGCTCGCTTGTTCGCTGAGCAGCTCACTGAGCGGCTCACCGAGCAGCTTGCCAAGCGGCTTGCTGGAAGGTTCCGTCCCGGCGAGTTTAGTTTGCACGCTTCCGGCAGCGGATGACTTTACCCGCCTCCTCGCCAGTTTCCCGGCCCTCACGCGGCCCACCTTCTCAGCGGTGGCCGTTAAACACGGGGTGGAGCACCATATACCCACGGTCGGGCCGCTGGTCTATGCCCGGGCATGCCGACTCGAACCCACGAAGCTCGCCGTGGCGAAAGCGGCATTCGCCACGCTGGAGCGGCTGGGGATCGTACGGCGCTCCAACAGCGCTTGGGCTTCTCCTCTGCACATTGTGCCGAAGCCCGGCGGAGGATGGCGGCCGTGCGGGGACTACCGCCGGCTCAATGATGCCACCACCCCCGACCGTTACCTGGTCCCGCATATCCAGGACTTTTCCGCCCGGGTTGGCAAACACGACCGTGTTTTCCAAGGTCGACCTCATCCGGGGCTACCACCAGGTCCCCGTCCAACCGGACGATGTCCCGAAGACGGCCGTCATCACCCCTTTCGGCCTCTTCGAGTTCCTGAGAATGCCTTTTGGGTTGAAGAATGCGGCCCAGGCGTTCCAACGGCTTTTGGGCAGCGTCTTGCGCGACTTACCTTTCCTCTTTGTCTACCTGGACGACATCCTAGTCGTGAGCGCGTCCAGGGAGGAGAACCTGCTCCACCTCCGCACGCTTTTCGAACGCCTGGGCCAGCATGGCCTAATCATCAACCCCGCCAAGTGCCGTTTCGGCATCGCCACCATCGACTTCTTGGGGCACCGCATCACCAGGCACGGGGCCGTCCCTTTACCGGCCAAGGTGGAGGCGGTCAGGGATTTCCCGCGGCCCCGCACGATCAAGGGGCTCCAGGAGTTCCTGGGCATGGTAAATTTTTACCACCGCTTCATGCCCCACGTCGCCCAGCTCCTCCGCCCCTTGCACGAGGCCCTCCGGGGCAAGCCGGGCAAAGGGGACATCGCCTGGTCGGAGCCGATGGCCGCGGCGTTTGCCGGCGCAAAGCTGGCCCTGGCTGACGCCACCATGCTGGCGCAACCGGCGCCCGATGCACCGATCGCTCTCACCACCGACGCGTCAGACTACGCGGTGGGCGCGGTGCACGAGCAGTGAGTGCGTGGTGTTTGGCAACCGCTGGCGTTTTTTAGCCGGCAGCTTCGCCCGCACGAATGCTGCTATAGCACCTTCGACCGCGAGCTGCTCGGGCTCCACCTGGCGGTCCGACACTTCAGCCATCTGCTGGAGGGCCGCCCGTTCACGGCTTTCGTCGACCACAAGCCCCTTGTGTTCGCGATGGCCAAGGTCGCCGAGCCATGGTCGGCACAGCAGCAGCGTCACCTCTCTGCCGTGTCCGAGTACACGACGGACATCTGTCACGTGGCGGGTAAAGACAACCCGGTGGCGGGTAAAGACAACCCGGTGGCGGATTGCCTTTCCCGGTCCGTCATGCACGCGGTCCACCTCGGGGTCGACTATACCCGGATGGCGGAGGACCAGACCGCCGACCCCGGCGTCCAGGCCTTGCGGACCGCCGTCACGGGCGTCCGCCTCACTGAGGTGCCATTCGACACCGCGAGCGCGGCCCTCCTATGCGACTTCTCCCTCGGCCGGCCTCGCCCCATCGTGCCCGCTGGCTGGCGGCACCCAGTTTTCGACGCCATCCACGGCCTGTCCCACCCGGGCACGAAGGCATCCCAGAAGCTCGTCGCGGCGAAGTTCGTCTGGCATGGCCTCCGGAAGGACGTCCGCGACTGGGCCAGGACGTGCCTCGCGTGCCAGCGCGCAAAGGTCCACCGCCACACCCAGGCCCCGTTGTCCCCGTTTGCTGTGCCCGAGCGTCGGTTCGACCACGTGCACGTCGACTTGGTGGGACCTCTGCCCCCCTCGCGGGGGTTCACCCACCTCCTCACCATGGTGGACCGCACCACACGGTGGCCGGAGGCCGTCCCATTGGTGGCGACATCTGCGGCTGATGTGGCGCAAGCCTTCATCGCCACTTGGGTTGCCCGGTTTGGTGCCCCCTCGGACATCTCGTCTGACCGCGGCCCCCAGTTCACCTCGGAGCTCTGGGCCACGGTGGCGCAAGGGCTCGGGGTGAAACTACACCGCACCACGGCCTACCACCCCCAGGCCAATGGCCTGTGCGAGCGCTTTCATCGCTCAATGAAGGCCGCGCTCCGGGCCAGCCTCCGCGACGGCGGCTGGGTCGACAGACTCCCCTGGGTCCTGCTCGGCCTCAGGACGGCACCCAAGGACGACCTGCGCACGTCCTCGGCGGAGCTGGTCTTCGGGCAACCACTGCGGGTACCGGGTTATATATATATATATATATATATATATATATATTTTTTTTTTTTTTTTTTTTTTGTATACAATATCGAGGCTCGTGAAAGAGCGAACATTAATCACATGAACACACAGAAAGACAAACCGACACATAAAACATATAACATAGGGAGCGGTAGACAAGATGGGGAGAGAGGGGGAAGGACACAAACACAACATTTGAGAGCAGGGACCGAGAGACATGGAGACATCGAGAGATCTGAGAGAGGGCGAGGGCTTTGGGGGGGGGGGGGCGTGGGAAGGGGGCAGTGGGAGAGGTATAAAACATATGGACACTGCCAGGACTTCCAGGAAAGAAGTTGGAATTTCAAACAAGGTGGATCTGGGGTGAATTAGCGGGGGTAGAAAAGATCAAGGTTTTGGATGGGGGAAGATAAGAGATGGTGGTGAACAGCTGTTTTAAAGACCTGGAGGGAGGAGTGGGATTGAAGGGAGTGAGGGAGTTTGTTCCAGAGGCGGGAGAAAAGAGGAATGAAAGAGTGAAGGTGAGCGGAGAGCCGAGATTTCGGCAGTTTAACCATCAGAGGGTTGCTGGCAGATCTTGTGCGACCTGTAGGAATATTTGGGGGACAGAGCACAGAGAGAGCTGGGGGTGCAAGGCCGGAGAGGAGTCGGTAGAAGACAGAAAGACCACCTACCTGCCTGCGGTGAGTGAGTGAAAGGCCCTCAGAGATAGCTTCATCGCGGGAGATTCCAATAATTCTGAAAGCTTTGGTTTCAACAGCGTGAAGCCGAGCTAGGTGTGAGGCAGGAGCACCGGCCCATAGGGGAGAACAGTATTCCATTGAGCTGCGGATGAAAGCCTTGTATGTGGTGAGGAGCTCAGGTGTGCCGAGGAAGGACTTCGCACGACGGAGGATGCCCAGTCGGCGACTGGCTTTGGAGGCCAGCTTGGAAATGTGGTTTTCCCAAGAAAGATCATGGCAGATAGTGAGACCCAAAATCTTGAGCGACAGAACTTCTTGGAGAGGATTGTTGAGAAAGTAGATGGGAGGGTTGTCCAGTCGATCTTTTCGGAGAGACATAGTAAGAGTGTGAGATTTGTCAGGATTGAAAGACATGTTCCACTTGTTTGACCAGTCTGTGATTTTGTCCAGGTCTTCAGAGAGTGAGGAGGCAGCAGACTGCCGATCTGAGGGAAGAGGAATGGAGCGGCAGAGAGTGGAGTCATCAGCAAAGAGATAGAGAGGATTTTCGAGAGAGTCAGAGAGATCATTGATGAAGACCAGAAAAAGCACGGGGCCCAGAACACTGCCTTGGGGAACTCCAGCCTGAACAGGAAGAGGAGATGAGAGAAACCCATTCAGGGCCACACGTTGACGACGACTAGAGAGGAAGTCCGCCAGCCATGCGTGGAGATTTCCATGGATACCAAAGGAGGAGAGTTTGGTGAGCAGAGCGGGGTGCCAGACTGTGTCGAAGGCACGTGATATGTCGAGGGAGACAGCTCTAATTTCCTGTTTGGCATTGAGGACCTCCATCCATTGTTGAGACAGCAGAAGCAGCATGTCCAGAGTAGAGTGACCTGGTCTGAAACCAAATTGATGATCAGAGATCAAGCCATTGGAGAAGAGGAAAGATTTCATATCAGAAGCAATGATGGATTCCATGACTTTGCTGATAATTGGGAGAAGGCTGATTGGTCTGTAGTTGCTAGGATCTGTTTTTGCACCTTTTTTGTGCAAAGCGGTGATGTTGGCTGATTTCCAAGCAGATGGCAGTTGACCTTGAGCAAAAGAGAGGGTGAAGAGAACAGAGAGAGGGTGAGATAGAGCAGCAGAGCAGGATTTTAGGACCCGTGGGCTGATGCCGTCGGGTCCAGTTGCAGAATCAGAGTCGAGGGTTGACAGAAACTTTTCCACCTTGTCAGGAGGAAAGGACACGGAGTCCAGGAGCAGCAGGGTACGACTGGGTATGGTGGGTACAGAGAGGGATGGGTTTGGGACACAAGATTTAGAGGCAAACACAGAGTTGAGGCATTCAGCTTTTTCACGTGCGGAGTCAGCTGTGTAGCCGTTTGAGGTAAGGGAGGGGATGGAGGGGGAACAAACACCAGAAACGGATTTGACCAGACGCCACCAGGATTTGGAAGAGGGAGACAGATAAGAGAGTTCGGTCTTGAGAACGGAGAGATATTGTTTCCTGGCTCTCCTGAGGGTGGACACACACTTGTTTCGGGCTTTGTGAAAGGAAATGAGATTTCCTTCCGTTGGATTTGCTTTCCAGGAGACGAAGGCAAGTTGTTTCTGGGCAACAGCCTCACCACAAGATTCCGTGTACCATGGACGGGAGGAAGGGTATGACAACTGAAGACGAGATGGGATAAATCTGTGCATGAGAGAGAGCAATTTACTTTGGAAGAATTCCCAGGATGAGTTGATGTCAGAGGTGGTAGAGATGGGAGACCAGTCCAGATGATTGATGGCTGCTTGAAGACCGTGCCAGTTGGCCTGAGTGAAATGCCAGACTCGTCGACGCTGAGCAGGCTCCCTGAGGATGGTCAGAGAGATGTCCACTTTAACAAGGACATGATCAGATGATCCGATCGGAGCAGAAGAAGAGCAGCAGACATTTTCAGGGAAGTTAGTCATAACCAAGTCCAGAAGAGAAGATGTTCCGTTGACTGAGATCCGGGTCGGGAAATTGACAGATTGTGTCAGTCCCAGTGAGTCGCAGAAGTCCTTTGCTGAGGAGCCATGGCTGGTGAGAGAGGTACCCACACCCAGCCAACTGGCATGATGACAGTTGAAATCACCACATATGAGGAAGAGAGAGTTGGGATGAGTAGATAGAAGTTGGTCCATATCATCAGACAGCGAGATGTAGATGGAGTCATCACTGTTTGGTGGACGGTACAACACACATATGAACAAGAGGTGGGAGCGAAGGGGAAGCCGTAGCCAGAGGTATTCCTGGGGGTGAGGTGGAGAGAGTGCAGTGCAGGGCGAGTGAGGAAGAGAGTTTTTGATAAAGATAGCAACCCCGCCTCCAGGACGAGGCTCAGGTCTATCATACCGGAGGAGGGAGTAGCCCGGGAGAGATACTATGGAATCAGAGACATCATAAAGGAGGAAAGTTTCTGTTAAGCAGATCACGTCTGGTTTGACAGAAGCAACCTGTATGGAGAGATCAGTTAAGTTTGAACGAAGGCCCCGGATGTTTGAGGTCCATACCGTTAATGAAGAGGAAGGGGGAGCATCAGATACAGAACAGGGGGGAGGAGGGGTAGGGTAAGATGTGGAAGAGGTGGAAGAGGTAGGGAGAGCTGTTGAAGGTGTGTCAGAGATTTCAGAATAGCTCGGAGAAAGGGAAGGATGGGGCGGACAAAAGGTTTGATGGTGATTGGGTGAGCCACAATGAGGTGTTATTTGAGGAGGGGGAAGAGCGAGGCAGAAGGTTGGGGGAGATGGAGGTGAGAGTTTGAAGGGGGAAGAAGCGGGGAGGACGCTTTGAGGAGGGGGAGTGAGCGGGGGGAAATTGAGAAGCAATGAGGGTGGGGAGATTTGAAGGGGAGGGGTGAGGGGGGAGTTTGGGAGGGAAGGGACAAGGGGAGGGATTTGAAAGGGATGGGATATGGGGGAGATTTGGAGGGGAGGGGTGAGGCAGGAGTCTAGGAGGGGAGGGGCGAGGGGGCGTCTTGGCGGGGAGGGGTGAGGGAGTAGTTTAGGAGGGAGGGGGCAAGGGGGGAGATTTGAAAGGGATGGGTGATGGGGAAGATTTGGAGGGGAGGGGTGATGGGGAAGATTTGGAGGGGAGGGGTTATGGGGAAGATTTGGAGGGGAGGGGTGAGATTGGATTTTTGAAAGTGTACGATTTATGGGAAACGAACATTTATTGCAAAATGAGTTTCTTGTGACCTTCGAGTTAAAAATACGTTTAAGGACGCTGGATGGAGGATGGAGTGCAGGAGAGTTTAGGGAATGTAGAACAAAGGCACTATAGGAGATGGATATTTTTTTGGGGATGAATTGATTTGGTGAGCAAGTCGAAAGCAGCCTTTTAAAGAAGAAGAAGAAAAAGGTGTTATAAAATATGACGGAATACATAACTTGAGGGGAAAGTGTAAACATTGAAGGTTAATGAGTGAAAACTATCTGGGGAAATGGGGGAGAAACACGTGGTCGAAGAACGAACGAACGAATAAGAATGAATAAACGAATGAGAACAGAGAAGGAAATGTTTTTTTTTTTTTTTTTTTTTTTTTTTGAGTTGAGATTTACACAAGGAAGTAGGCTATGGGTGAAAAGACTGGGAATACAGAGAACGAAAGTTATTGGATCACAAACGACGGACCACTGAGAGAAAAACAAAACCTCAAGGTTGTACAGTGCACACTGTACAAGGCCTTGCTCGCGACACGGCAAACAGACGATCAATTTATGAAAGATAAACACCGAGAAACAACCAAAGTTGCACACAATAACTTCACACACCGAAAGATAAATACAGTTTCGACAAAATACAATTGTGAACAGACTTAACTTCGAAAAACGTGGAGACCGTGTGGAGCTTCGAAAATCCCTGCCGCCGTCTCCAAGATCTCGCGAGATCTCTCTCCGAGAATTTATCCCCGACTCCACCGCTCCTTGGTCCGTGGCGCAATAGCGCTCCGACCTTCAGGAGACCGCCCGGAGGTTTACCGTAGGGGCTTGTAAAGCGAACACAGAGAGGAACGTGTTCGGTTCAATGAACAAGCCTTGTTCAACTGCACTCGCTACCATGTGCTCCTTGGACAAAAATACAACAAATTTCTTATTCATACGAGAGGCAGCGCGAATACTGTGTGCACCAACGATGTTTCCAATGGCGGAAAGCACATCGTTAATTTCCACCTCGTTGGGAGGAACACAAACTAGCCCGTGTTTATGAGTTAGCGATTTGTAAGTATCAATGCGAAACGCTCACCCGACATTCTAACTCGACCAAAGACAAGTTTGTAACCGAGAACCGAGAAAACCCAATGTTTGTCGAACACCAACAAACAGATCAGCTATAGCCAAAAGCCATTGAACACAGCCACAGAGTGAAGAAAAGACCTCCCCGCGGCGGCCATACAACACCGCCGGCTTAGGACCCTCTCAACACCGGACTGTGCGCTCTCTCTCTCTTCGAAGACAAAGGTACAGAAAGGATGAAAACAAAACGCCAAAGCACACAGGATGGAAAAGGAGAGGGAGGGGAAGGGCAGGAGAGGAGAAAAACACACAAAGGACTCACCACAACACAGCAGTTGCTCACAGCCGCCATGACCCCACACACAAATCGCAACAGCCGGAAGGGGGTGACAGAGGGAGAGAGGGAGAGAGGGAGAGAGAGAGAGAGAGAGAGAGAGAGAGAACATGCATGGAGTTAGGGAGAGCACTGCATGGAGAGAGACAGAGAGAGAGAGACGTGCATGGAGATAGAGAGAGCATGTACATGGAGAGAGAGAGAGAGAGAGAGAGAGAGAGAGGGTTGAGAGAGAGAGAGAGAGAGAGAGGGGGGTGAGAGAGAGAGAGAGAGAAAGAGGGAGAGAGGAGGTGAGAGAGAGAGGGGGTGAGAGAGAGAGAGGGGGTGAGAGAGAGAGAGGGGGTGAGAGAGAGAGAGGGGGTGAGAGAGAGAGAGGTGGTGAGAGAGAGAGGTGGTGAGAGAGAGAGAGGTGGTGAGAGAGAGAGAGGTGGTGAGAGAGAGAGGTGGTGAGAGAGAGAGAGGGGATGAGAGAGGGAGAAGGTGAGAGTGAGAGTGAGAGAGTGAGAGAGAGAGGGAGAGTGAGAGAGAGAGAGAGAGAGAGAGAGAGAGAGAGAGAGAGAGAAAGAGAGAGAGAGAGAGAGAGAGAGAGAGAGGAAAGAGAGGAGAGAGAGAGAGAGAAAGAGGAGAGAGAGAGAGGAGAGGGAGAGAGGAGAGAGAGAGAGAGAGGAGAGAGAGAGAAAGAGGAGAGAGAGGGAGAGGGGGTGAGAGAGAGAGAGGGAGAGAGGGGGTGAGAGAGACGGGGGGTGAGAGAGAGGGGGGGGGGGTGAGAGAGAGAGGGGGTGAGAGAGAGAAGGGGGTGAGAGAGAGAGAGAGAAATCTCTGGCTGACTATATAAAAATAGCAACCTTCATTCCTGATCAATGGTGCCTATTGACAGGCCACAGTTCCTGATTTTAGAGGCTTCTGTTGCATTATGAACCCACAGCTCTTAACCCAGGAGATCTCCCGGAGACGAAAAGCCACAAAATGAGGCTGGCTTTTCACTTCAGAAGTCAGTCAATGAAAGTTTGAAAGGAGATACCAATTTGGACACACCCCAGTGATTCAAAACATCTGAAAGAATTTGTATGTTTTCTGTATCACATAACTGTTATCCCAAGTTAACTTGACGCTGCTGAGTGTTGTGTTTTCTGTAAAACTTTGTTTTCCAGTTATTCAGCCATTGACAAAAAAACTCCTTAAATACGAGGGTAGTTGAAGGTTGATGTGGACTTTCTATTCTTAAAAAAAGAAAATCAAAAGTACAGGGAAGTTGATGCAGCTCACCTATCTCTCAATATATTTTACTGCTACACGTGCACACCTGTCACATCCACCTATGTGAGAGTAATAATAGTGAGCATTAAACAACGGAAGATTGCCCATGGTGGGGTTCACCTTCCATGATGAGAAAGTATATCGTTAACGAGCAGCTTGCTTTTTCCCCATCATGGAGTGACTGAGGTCAGCCATATGTCATTTGTAAGGCTCGCAACAAGTGTTTATACATCCTCATGTGATCCTAAAAAACACAATATGGTAATTTTATGATAGACTCTTCAATCTATCTCCTTCCTCAAAGTCATGGGATCACCTTGTTAAGTCTGTCTCCAGTGTGTGCATGCTCACCCTCCAACCCCTATATCACCATAAATTGGTCGTTTGTCATCCTCACACCGTTAGGCGAATAGGGCTGCCAAAACAGCTTTTGGCGAGGGGGCACAATCTTAGAGGGGTCGCCACCCTGACACAGGACACTCGTCTGTCTCATCTTTCCAGCAAGCCGGAAGGATGACAGGCAGAGTCAACCCGCATGGTGTTATTTTGGCATGGCTGGGGCTTGAACTACAGGACATTAAGGTCCTACGTCAACCCCTTAACCGTTAAGCCGCCACCAAGCTGATAAATGGGCTCGCTGCATAGTTTGCTCGAGGCAAGACACGATGGCTGAATTGAGCGTTCACTTCCAAACTCATGTGCTGAAACAGTCCGTCTCTGCTCCCATTTACACCTCCTCACCCCAAAACACCAACAAACTCCTGGCACTCTAAATTTTTCATCTGAGAGAGAGAGAGTTCTGACCAGCCAAAACTTCT
>NC_136267.1:20455481-20475481 GCF_964187855.1 Myxine glutinosa
AAGCTAAATTATGACTGGGATTACGGACAGTAAAATTACAGTTCAGTACTTCGTGTAACCCCCACGAGCATTCAGGAGAGCACGTACACGTCGAGGCATGCTGTTCACGAGATTTCCCAAGGTTTGGACAGGAATCGCTTGCCATGCAGTGACAATAGTCTGCTGCAATTCACACACAGAGGTAGGCTGCTGGTCCAAGTTGCCGATTTGATGCGTTAATTCTGCCCACAAGTTCTCTATCGGATTCATATCCGGGGACATGGCAGGCCACTCCATATGCTCTACACCACGGTCAGCAAGAAAGTGTTGGATCATGCGAGCACTATGAGGCCGTGCATTGTCATCTTGGAAGACAAAGTTTCCTCGAAAGGCTGCACGAGCAAATGGAAGCAATGTTTCTTCCAAAATGACCCTGTACTTGAACTGGTTCAGGTTTCCATTCAGAAAAACCAGGTCAGTTTTGCCCCCTGCATGAAAAGCAGCCCAAACGGTCACCCACCACCTCCAGCTTGGACTCTTGGCACTATACAATCTTCGGTGTGAGCTTCATGCACTTGTCTGCGCACTTGGACGTGGCCATCTTGACGATAGACCAGAAATCTAGACTCGCCACTGAAGGTCACGTGATTCCAGTGTCCTGGCTGCCATTGACGGTGCTCTCTGGCCCACTGCAACCGGCGCTGGCTGTGTTGTCTGGTTAGGCGTGGCTTTCTCAGGGGACGCCTGGCACGATAGCCTGCTTGAACCAGTCGTTGGTTCACTTGCCTTCTGGATACAGGCACATTTGTCAGTTGCTGCCACTCAGCCCTAAGCCGATCAGCTGACTTGGTACGGCCATTGCAGACTAACCGGTGCAGCTGGCGATCATCTCTCCTTGTGGTTCTGCGTGGACGTCCTGGCCTCGGTATTGGAGTAGGGACACCCCTCTGAGCATTTCGTTTCAGGATCTTTGACACCTGACCTTGAGTGATGCCATACTGCTGAGCAATAGCATGCTGTTTCATGCCAGAATTTCGTAAAGCCACCACTCCATGACAAACAGAATTATCAAGTTGACGGGCCATCTCCAGAGGAAGCGGCAATAACTTTTGTAGACGTGCAGCAGTTGTTTTCCACTAACACAGAACGCAACAACCCTTATATACCCGATTGTGAAGCCAATCGTCAAATGTACCTGTCCTTACATTTTGTCACGCCACCTGTGATATAATCCTGTTATTGACTTCTTGCTGCGAAAGACAATCAGTGACATGGTTCTTTCAACAAAGACATCACCGAAGGGTAAAAGAAACTCACCAGATTGATATACTGAGTTCAGAAAGTAAACCCAAGTCAAGAAAAAAAAAATATTCCATATTAAATGCCAAGTCTGTATATATACATACATATATATATATACACTAGCTTGGCTCAGCTCGCTGCGCTCGCCTCACCAAGCGTCGTTACTGAGGAACGGGCTTATTTTAGCTGAGGATAATGACTGTACCTGAGTTGCTGTGTTGTCATGATTTACACCAATCATAATACAAACAATTACTTGGCACAAATGTATTTGTTGTGTTTGTGATATTACATTTTTATAGGCAATTTAGGTTGAAGATTTCGGTTGAATGTTTTTTTCTTCAAGAAAGAACCCCTCAGCACACACATAGAGGAGGGGTAGGTGCAGACTGGAAGTTTGGGACGATTACACCTCACCACCACGTAATTCAAAATACCTCACCACCAAGTAATTCAAAACACCTCACCACCAAGTAATTCAAAACACCTCAACACCAAGTAATTTAAAACACTTCACAGCCGTAAAACACGTAATAAAAACACCTCACCACCACAAAATTAAAAACACCTCACCACCACGAAATTGAAAACACCTCACAGCCATGAACACGTAATAAAAACACCTCACAGCCATAAAACACGTAACAAAAACACCTCACGACCACGAAATTAAAAACACCTCACAGCCATAAAACACGTAATAAAAACACCTCACAGCCATAAAACACGTAATAAAAACACCTCACAGCCACAAAACACGTAACAAAAACACCTCACAACCACGAATTAAAACACCTCACAGCCATTAAACACGTAATAAAAACACCTCACAGCCACGAAATTAAAAACACCTCACCACCATGTCATTTAAAAACACCTCACCACCAAGTAATTCAAAACACCTCACCACCATGTAATTCAAAACACCTCACCACCATGTAATTCAAAACACCTCACCACCATGTAATTCAAAACACCTCACCACCATGTAATTCAAAACACCTCACCACCACGTAATTATAAATACCTCACCACCACGTAATTATAAATACCTCACCACCACGTAATTATAAATACCTCACCACCATGTAATTCAAAACACCTCACCACCACGTAATTATAAATACCTCACCACCAAGTAATTCAAAACACCTCACCACCATGTCATTTAAAAACACCTCACCACCAAGTAATTCAAAACACCTCACCACCATGTCATTTAAAAACACCTCACCACCAAGTAATTCAAAACACCTCACCACCATGTAATTCAAAACACCTCACCACCATGTAATTCAAAACACCTCACCACCACGTAATTATAAATACCTCACCACCACGTAATTATAAATACCTCACCACCACGTAATTATAAATACCTCACCACCATGTGATTTAAAAACACCTCACCACCACGTAATTATAAATACCTCACCACCACGTAATTATAAACACCTCACCACCACGTAATTATAAATACCTCACCACCACATAATTATAAATACCTCACCACCACGTAAATCAAAATGCCTCACCACCACGTGATTCAAAACCACCATAACGTTATTAAAAACACTTCACAACCACGGAAACAAAAGTTTGAGGGAGTCGTTAAGTGACAACACAGACACTGCCCAGATGTGTAGATATATAGATAAACGACTGTACCCGAGTTGCCGTTTTGTCATTGTTTAAACCAATCATAATTCCAACAATTATTTTGCACAAATGTATTTGTAATATACGTGATATTGAAGGAGCTGGGGCTCCCACGTCGATCGGAAGAATGGACGCGACAAAAAGCTGGAATTCATCCGAGTTGCTTTAATCAAACCAAACACTCAGGCACTCTGAAAAGCCCGTTTATCGGGCAGCAATATATATACATATTATCCCGGAGCGTTTGCCCAGGAAAGGCGAGAGGGGGCGTGGCCCAGCGTCCTGGCTGCGGCCTGGCAAGTTGAGGGCGAGCCTGCCCGGGCATGCCCGGGCGTCCCGACCGAGGCCTGGCAAGTTGAGCGCGGGCCTGCCCGGGCGTCCTGGACGAGCCCGGCATGGTGATCGCTCCGCGTCCTTGATAGGTGCAAGGCGATTGTGAAAACCCAGCGGTAGCCGCTACACACGTCCCCCCAGAATCGACTTGCACCGGCAGGGTCAATTTGAAGGGGGTCCTGATGACCCGGCCGAAGCGACCCCTGGTGGGTCGTGGGAGGGGGTCCGGTGTGGTGGTGGGCGGTCGAGTGGGGGGCACCGTGGACGGGGGGCGGCCTCGCCGCGGCGGAAGGGCCACCCGTGGTGGGTGGTCGACGTCCACGTGCGCCGGCTTGAGGCGGTCCACCGCAGTCCGGTCCGACCTGCCGCCGATGTCGATGACGAACGACTTGTCGTCCCGTCGCAGCTGGTGAGCTGCGGACCAGGGACTGGTAGCGTCGGGCACGAATTCGCCCGGGACGCGTAGCGCCTGGCCATAGACCAGCTCGGCGGTGGATGCCTGGAGGTCCTCCTTGGGGGCCGTGCGGAGGCCCAAAAGGACCCACGGCAGCCGGTCGGCCCAACCGCCGTCTTGAAGGCCGGCCATGAGCGCGGCCTTCATGGAGCGGTGGAATCGCCCGCACAACCCGTTTGCTTGGGGGTGGTAGGCCGTAGTACGGTGGAGCTTGACCCCCAGGTTGCGGGCGACCGCGCCCCACAGCTCGGAGGTGAACTGTGGTCCGCGGTCTGACGAGATGTCCGCCGGTGCGCCGAAGCGGGCGACCCAGGTGGCGATGAAAGCCTGCGCCACGTCGGCGGTGGTGGTGGAGACGAGGGGAACGGCCTCCGGCCACCTGGTGGTCCTGTCCACCATGGTGAGCAGGTGTGTGAACCCCCGTGACGGCGGGAGGGGGCCCAGCAGATCCACGTTGACGTGGTCGAAACGTTGTTCGGGCACGGTGAAAGGTGCCAGCGGGGCCTGGGTGTGTCGGTGGACCTTGGCCCGTTGGCAGGCCGTGCTGGTGCTGGTCCAATCGCGGACGTCCCGACGAAGGCCGTGCCAGACGAATCGCGCCGACACCAGCTTCTGGGAAGCTTTCCGGCCCGGGTGGGAAAGGCCGTGGAGGGAGGCGAAGATGCGGCGTTGCCAGGTGACAGGCACGATGGGGCGAGGCTGGCCTTGGGAGACGTCGCAGAGCAGGACAGTGTCCGCGAAGGGGATGTCGGCCAGGCGGAGGCCCGTGTCCGCCGCCCGGAGGGCTTGCACCGTGGTGTCGGTGGTTTGGTCCGCCGCCATAAGCGCAAAGTCCACGCCCAGGTGGACCGCGTTCGCGCTGGCCCGGGAAAGACAGTCGGCCATGGCGTTGTTTTTGCCGGCGACGTGCCGGATGTCCGTGGTAAACTCCGACACGGCGGAGAGGTGGCGCTGTTGGCGGGCCGACCACGGCTCCGTGACCTTGGCCATGGCGTAAACCAACGGCTTGTGGTCGACGAACGCCGTGAAAGGTCGGCCCTCCAGGAGGTGGCGGAAATGGCGGACGGCCAGGTGTAGACCGAGGAGCTCCCGGTCAAACGTGCTGTATTTGAGCTCGTTCAGCCGGAGCTGCCGGCTGAAAAAAGCGAGTGGCTGCCAAACCCCGTTCACCCATTGCTCATGTACGGCGCCCACCACGTAGTCGGAGGCATCCGTGGTGAGGGCGATGGGAGCGTTGAGCACCGGGTGAGCGAGCAGTGTTGCGTCGGCGAGGGCCCGCTTTGAGCTTTGGAAGGCCGCATCCATTGCCAGGCGATGTCGTGCTTGGCCGGCTTGCCCCGGAGGGCTTCGTAGAGGGGCCGCATGAGTTGAGCAGCGCGGAGCACGAAGCGGTGATAAAAATTCACCATTCCCAGGAATTCCTGCAGGGCCTTTATGGTGCGGGGACGCGGGAACGTGGTGATGGCCTCGACCTTGGTTGGCAGCGGCACGGCCCCGTTCTTGGTGATGTGGTGGCCCAAAAAATCAACGGCCGTCGTGCCGAAGTGGCATTTGGCCGGGTTGACGATGAGGCCGTGCTCGCTGAGGCGCCCGAACAGTGTTCGGAGGTGGAGGAGGTGCTCAGCCCGGGACGTGCTGGCGACGAGAATGTCGTCCAGGTAAACGAAAAGGAACGGCAGGTCACGCAGCACGCCGTCCATCAAGCGCTGGAACGCCTGAGCCGCGTTCTTGAGACCAAACGGCATCCGCAAGAATTCGAATAAGCCGAACGGCGTGATGACTGCCGTTTTAGGGACGTCGGCCGCCCTGACAGGTACCTGGTGATATCCCCGTATGAGATCAATTTTCGAAAAAATGACCCGTCCCGCCAGACGGGCGGAGAAGTCTTGGATATGCGGGATCGGGTACCTGTCGGGGGTGGTAGCGTCATTGAGACGGCGGTAGTCGCCACACGGGCGCCATCCACCCCCCGGCTTTGGCACGATGTGCAGTGGCGAGGCCCACGCGCTATCGGAGCGCCGCACGATGCCGAGGTGCTCCAACGCGTCGAATTCGGCCTTCGCCACGGCGAGCTTGGCTGGGTCGAGGCGGCGGGCCCTGGCGTAGACCGGCGGGCCCGTGGTTGGTATGTGGTGCTCGATCCCATGCCGTACTGCGACGGCCGAAAACGTCGGCCGCGTGAGGGCCGGGAACTCCGTGAGCAGGCGAGCAAACTCGTTCGCCGCCGGGACGGCGCATGCCAGCTCGGTCGGCACGGAGCTGCTCAATGTGCATACCAGGGAGCTGAAGGTTTCGGCATTGATTAAACGACGCCGTTGGACGTCCACCAGCAGTCCGTGTGCGCAGAGGAAGTCGGCGCCTAGCAGAGCCATGGGCACGTTTGTGGTTACAAACGTCCAAGCAAAGCGTTGGCTGCCGAAGCAGAGGGTGACATTGCGTGGGCCGAAGGTGCGGATGGTCGATCCGTTGGCCACAACCAAGGAGGGGCCGCAAACCGGGGACTGCCTGTCCTGGTCAGAGGCGGGTATGACGCTCAGTTGGGCGCCGGTGTCGCACAGGAAGCGCCGTCGGGACGCTTTATCCGTGATGAACAGTAAGTTGCCCGTGTGGCCGGCGCTCATGGCTGGTAATGAACGCCGGCCCGGCCGTTTCCCGGCCTGCCGAAGGTGCACAGGGTCGGCATGTCCGGGCCTTCTGTCCGAACCTGGCATGATAGTAACACCACGCTTGGTCAGGTGGAGGCCCCGGTCATCGTGCTGGAGGTGGTCGGCTCGGTGTAGCGGCCGCCAATTGCGTCGGCAGTTCGGTCGTCGACCGTGCCGGGTGCTCGGGCGCCATGGGTGTTGCGTCGGACGGCGGTGGGTCCCATGTCGCCACTGCGATGCGCTGACCTGCGGCGGAGATCTTGTCGGCTTCTCTGGCAAGGGCCCGGGGATCTGTGATCGTCGTGTTTGCCAGGGCGAGGCGTACCGTGTTAGGCAGCTGACGGAGGAACAGCTCCCGGAACAGGAATGCCGGAGAGTGCTCGCCGAGGAGTGAAAGCATGTAGTCCATTCGCTCGGAAGGGCGCGTGTCGCCGAGCTCGGGCAGGTCGAGCAGGCGCCGTGCGCGTTCCGCCGATGGGAGGGCGAAAGCGTCGAGGAGAAGCTTCTTAATCGCGCCGTATTTGTCAGCGGCTGGCGGGCTCTCGAGGAGGCTCAGGGCGCGGGCCGCGGTGGCCGAACCGAGCGCTGCTACCACATGGTGGAAGCGGGTGTCGTCGGCCGTGATGCCTCGCAGGGCGAACAGGGAATCCGCCTGTGCGAACCAAACCGCCGCGTGAGCCTCCCAGAAGGTAGGCAGTTTAAGGGCGACTGCCGTGTCCATGTCGGTAGGTCACCAATGAAGGAGCTGGGGCTCCCACGTCGATCGGAAGAATGGACGCGACAAAAAGCTGGAATTCATCCGAGTTGCTTTAATCAAACCAAACACTCAGGCACTCTGAAAAGCCCGTTTATCGGGCAGCAATATATATACATATTATCCCGGAGCGTTTGCCCAGGAAAGGCGAGAGGGGGCGTGGCCCAGCGTCCTGGCTGCGGCCTGGCAAGTTGAGGGCGAGCCTGCCCGGGCGTCCTGGACGAGCCCGGCATGGTGATTGCTCCGCGTCCTTGATAGGTGCAAGGCGATTGTGAAAACCCAGCGGTAGCCGCTACACAATCACATTTTATAAACAATTGAAGTTGTAAAAAAAAAAAAAATTCCCAAAAAGATTCCCCCAAAAAAAATATATACATAGGAAATTTTTTCAAAATAGATACCCTTGGGACATACTGACGGGAGAGATATGTGCATACCAGAAGTTTGGTACGATTTCACAAAAGTTTGAGAAAGTAGTTCAGTGACAACACAACACAACACAACACAGGACAGACGCTGCACAGATATACATACATATATATATATATATATATATATATATATATATATATATATATATATATATATATATATATATATATATATATATATATATATATATATATATATATATATATATATATATATATATATATATATATATATATATATATATATATATATATATATATATATATATATATATATATATATATATATATATACAGATATATATATATATATATATATAAATACTGTATAGTGTATATATATATATATATGCATTATGTAAAATAAAAGCAATGAATTTTTAAAAAAAACATTTTGGTGAGTTATTATTTTATTTATCAAGCCAATATAACCTTAACTTAAAATTTGATCTCAAGTGCTGCAGCTGCTGTATATCCATTGTCTAATGAAGACACATCCTCTATGAGTTTTTAGATGTCTCAATAAGCCAATTTTAGAAGCACCGATTGTGTTACATTTTGGCAAGGATGCTGGCTGCTGGATGTGATGACCAACAAAGTTTTGGTTTCCTTCCAGCTATCATGCTCGAATGCCCTGACAGGTGCCGTTTCAAAAGTTATTAATTCCTCGATGACACTTGCATTTCTATAGTTTCATCGACTAAAGTCTAAAACAAGTACAGATACATTCAAAGTACATCGCCCCCCCTGCCAAATAAATAACATCCTCCAGCGCGCGACATTGCCAAGGTGCCTTCAGCGCCTGGCAATGCCGCCGTCCAGCACATAGAGACGGTATTGGGAGGGAGAGGTGTACAATAATTGACTGGTTTATTGATTGCATAATTAAAAGAAAGAAATTATAATCGTAAAATAATTTCTCAATCAATTGGCTAATGCCTCATTACCTCAACCATCAGTGTTTCATCCTAAGCGGTTAATTTTTTTAAATCAATGAAATAATTAGTTCATCAAAAATGTAATAATTCATTGATTAATTTGTTAATCAATAAATAATAATCGATTAATCAATTTTTTTTTTTTTTTTTTTTTTTGTATACTGAATCGAGGCTCGTGAAAGAGCTGACATTTACTTCACAAACAAATCAACCAGACAAACAAAATATATAAAAAGAGGGAGCGGAAGACAAGAGAATGGGAAACACACAAACACTTGAGAGCACACAACATTTAAGAGCAGGGAGATGTGTGGGAGGGATCAAATTATTATAAATTCATCAATAAATAAAAAATACCATTCACATCCAAATCACTTGGTCATTGCCGTGCCCCTATATCAGCTTCCTAGCTCAAAAGGTGCCTGAGATATTGCCCAGATGTGAAAGAAAATAAATAAGTGATTAGTAAATCGATAATAACTAGGTAAATAATTAATTGATTAATCAAAAAACAAAAAATACAATTTTTGCCAAAGCAAGTGTTCACTATTGTGTCCAAATTTCAGCTTCCTATCTTAAAGGATTGGCTGAGATATCACCCGGACAAACTAGAAAACAAACGAACAATAAACAAGAAATGTGGTGCATAGCACGATACTTGTGAAATCCCTAAAAGAAGTTGTTGGCCTATGATGACCTAAAAAAATAATTGGTGGTTGAATTCAGTGACCTGGTATGTAAATCCTCTTAAATTTTCAAGTCAATCTGATGAAAATTGAGGATTTTAGAAAACTGGCTTATGTTGACCTTTTGGCCTATGTTGACCGAACTTATAATGGCCTATGTTGACCGAATCTCGGTTGACCAACCGAGAGCCAGGCATTCCTCTCATTGCTCTCCATACTTTCGTCGAATGTAGGATCTTTCATAAGCTCCCTGATCTGAGGGCCATCAAAAATGCCTGCTTTCAGTTTGGCCTCACTTACGCGAGGAAATTTCTTGTTCAGGAAAGCGAAAGCTCGACCTTCTTTGTTCAGTGCTTTGACAAAATTCTTCATAAGTCAAAGCTTGATGTGCAGTGGCAAAAGTAGAATCTTCTGAGGATTCACAAGAGCGTGTGACACAACGTTGTGGGAACCTGGTTCCAGGCCAGATCTTTCTGGCCAGTTGCGTTGTACATAGTGCTGCTTGTCTGCTCGGCTGTCCCACAGACAGAGAAAGCAGGGGTATTTGGTGTAGCCGCCTTGTAGACCCAGCACCATGGACACAACCTATAAATAAAAATAAAGAACACACATATTTGTTTTTAAATTTGTTATTCCAGTTTATTAAAAATATATATTTTAATCCATGTTAAGAATATTTCAATAAATAAAGTAGAAAAATATATGTAACTAGGTTGACACCAACATACCTTTAGGTCTCCGCAAATCATCCAATTGTGATCTTTGTACTTCAAAGCAGTTAGCAAATGCTCCATGTTACTATAGTTCTCAGTCATCTGTACCGAGTGACCCACCGGAACAGACGCGATCTTGTTGCCATTGAAGAGTAGTACTGCTTTCAAGCTTCTACTTGAGGAGTCGATGAAGAGCCGCCATTCTGTAGGATCATACGCTAAACCCATAGCTGCAATGAGGCCGGTGATGTTGCTACAGTAAACCAGAGAAACTTCATTGTCCGAACTAAAATATTCTCGAAACTCTTCTTCACGGCTGCGGTACCAGGAGAATGTAGTTTCAGGAGCTAACAAACGATTTTCACGAAGTCGTGACCCTAGCAACTGAGCAGATTCTTTGGACAAACACAAATCTCGTGTCAAATCGTTCAACTCCGCTTGGCTAAAGAGTTTGGGTTGACTTGTCTCGCCCGTAGGTTGATATGTACCAGATATGTCACCATCTTCCATTTGTTCATCGGAATCGGACGCCGAATGTCTGAAATTTTCGGGCGGTACTGGAATTGGAATTCCTGGTCCATGAGGCACTGGTTTAATGGCAGATGGCATGTCTGGATACTTTAAGTGTTGCTTGTTTTTTCGATTTATGCCTAAAATGAAAGAGATAGACATACCGTCAAGGGGGTGACATGATATATAAAGTTAAACAATTTAGAATGTTTGGGAATTTATTAAACATAAAGTTAAACTCAAACAAAATTGATAAACTCACCTTGTAGGTTTGTCATACAGAAATAACAGTCATTAGTATGATCTCTTCCCTCCCTCCACACCATTGGGATACCAAAAGGCAGACACTCAATCTTCTTGTGGCTCCAGCGCCACAGACTCTCAACGCACGTTTTGCAGCATATGTGAGGGGCAAAGGCTTTGTCCTGGTCACCAAGTTTCATTCCAAAGTATGCATGATAGCTTTTCCTTTCAAAACGTGTGATGTTAGACTGCCGGTCTGGCATGGTCACTTTACCACAGATATAGCAGAACTTGTTTGGGTCATTTTTGCACTTTCGATTCATCGTGAATCACAGTAATGTTATAGTAAGGAGGACACTACGCAGTACATACTGCCGCTCACGTGCACCTAAGTGGACAGGAGACACCAGACTGAGCCACGCAGCTGCTGGAGCGATTGAAGTTGGGTGTTGCCAGAAACAACGATTTATCTATATTTTTCTGAAATTGAAATGAAAGTAATTGAGAAAGCACTTTCTTCCACATTATGTGAACTTGTGTGTCATTATATGTATAGTTTGTACATTTTCTGTCAATGTAAGTCTGATTTTGAATTTAAAAAATGCTAATTAAAAAAACAAAAATTTAGATTTTTTTTTCCTTAAAATTGAGATAGCATAAAAACTTGACCTGATTGAGCGAAATTAGATACATTTCTGAATTCAGCATGCAAAAAACATATAAGGAACGTTGAGATAACCTAGACCTCTGAAAAAAAATATTTCAAATGCAGCCCAGTGTTATTCGGAGGAGGTAGAGCATGATTGTGTTACTTTTTCCATGAGATCCACTCTTTGGGCCATCTCTTCGAAATGTAATGAACCTGGCAGAAATATTTGAGGCTGCCACTCCGAGCTTGCAAGGAACTGCTCGGCCGTTTTAGTTGGCTCCAGTCATCTTGAGATTCAAGAACTTAACTCTTAGCTTTTTATTTACTTAGTGGAAAACATATCAAAACTTTATTTCGTCATTAGTGCTCCTTCTGTTCCAGATAAACGATAGGAACCTCGCCAGAGGAAAGGTTATTGCATTTAGCTCCGTTTGTTTGTCCGCACAGACCGAGTATGCTTTTCTCTGCAACTGTTGGTCCGATTGCCAAGACATTTTTTTCACCATAGAAGCGCCTCCTCTTGTAGATTTTTTTTTGTGATAACTATGACGTCATAGATCACGTGGTAATGCGCCATCTTGGAAAAACCGAATTACCTTGCACAGCTATATCTCCAAAACCACTACATGGAAAAAATTCAAACATGGCTCATTGTCAAGTACTCCCCATGGAGAACAAAATATCTTCATGATTATGTCATCGGGCACCTTAAGACGTCATACTTAGACAAGTAGAACGCTTGATCCGATCAGTTTGAAATTTCTTGAGCATGATCTGCTCAGAAAATTGCATGGGAGAATTTAATTGATGACGTCATTGGTGACGTGGTCCGGCAGCCATATTGGATTGAATATAAATCGACGTTGTCAATAAACCACACAAACAGAGCAGCTAATAAACACCACACAAGATACACCGCACAAACACGTCCTGGTGAAGGTTTACAATCTCTGATTGCTCATTCTTGTTGGACTTGTAGCTATTCTAGCCAACTTACCATTTTCTGAAATGAAAAACTTTGTTCTCAATAAAGGAATGAAGTTTGTACATGTTTCTAAGAAGACTCACTGTGAAGGAGGACATGGAAATGTTGCTATGATATATACAACTCAAGATTTATCTTTCATAACAAATAGGAAAATGCTGATTAATCGAAAAATGACCAATTCAATCCTAAATGGCTCAACACTCCTAAATCCAATTGGAGTCTTCTAGTTGGCCAATTCACCTCCTGTAGATCTTTTTGCCAAAAAAAAGATGTTGGTGTGGAAAACAACGACTCAACATCTATTACAGCATCATATTTTCTAACGGTACCAAAAAGGAACAGATTTTATGCTTCGGTGAACAAAGACCTTGGGCTGGCAGGATGACTTAGGAGGTACGCACGCTCACCTCTAAGTTGTCCACCTTGGTTTCAAATATTGGCCTAGATGTAACCTGTCAACTCGGTGTTTCACGGCAGGGCGATTCATCAATGTGTGTGTCATCCCCCAGATGGACGTTAAACAGGGTGTCCCATGTGCCGGCATTAGTTGTTTTTTTTTGTATACAAGATCGAGGCTCGTGAAAGAGCTAACATTAATCACACAAAAAGTCAAACCGACACACAAAACACAAAAAATAAGGGGAGCGGCAGACAAGATGGGGAGAGAGGGGGAAGGACACAAACACAACATTTGAGAGCAGGGACATCGGGAGAAATGTGGGAGGGGGAGGGCTTGGGGGGAGGTGGGAGAGGTATAGAACATATGAACACTGCAAGGACTTCCAGGAAAGAAGTTGGAATTTCAAAAAAAAGTGTATCTGGGGTGAATTAGCGGGGGTAGAAAAGATCAAGGTTTTGGATGGGGGAAGATAAGAGATGGATTTCACCAGAGAGCTAATAGTTGGTGGATTAAAGATCCCATGTCCTTTGCGAAGAGTAGGCGAGCTATCACCTGCACAATGACCAAATTACTAATTCCTGCCCTAACCTTACTCAAACGTCTGGCCTGGCCAGCCGGTTCGTGGAAGACTTGGACCAAGCTTCCCCCGGCCAACCCCACAAGAACGTGGGAATACTTTCTGTCGGTTATGCAGAGGATCAAATTTTGGATTAGTTTCATGGTCCTACACCAGAATATTTTGGACACTACAGAGATGAATGCATTGGTGCAAGATCTGGCAGTATATAGAAAGGAGGTCGACAAGTTAATTGATTTTGTTAATTGCTTTCATGTTGCCTTTGATTTCACATGAGAGACTTCAGATTCTTCTCTCACTTTTCTCGACATTATTGTTTCAGGCAAAGGCAGCGGCCACTACTGTTTATCACGAGCCCACTGATTCACATAGTTATCTCTTATATTGATCTTCTCTCCCTGCTCGTATTAAAAGTCATTTTCCGGATTCTCAGTTCTTTAGGCTGTGCTGTTTGTGCACTGATGTTGACTTTAAAATGGCTTTCTAGTGCAGTGCCCACAGGGAGAGGCTGCATTTCATAGCACTGTCTGCAGATGTTTAGGTGGTAGCTAGGCTGTCTCTAGATGTTTAGGTGGTAGCTAGGCTGTCTGCAGATGTTTGGGTGGTAGCTAGGCTGTCTGCAGATGTTTGGGTGGTAGCTAGGCTGTCTGCAGCTGCCTCGGCAACACTACTTGCCCCTTAGGAATCTTTAGTGGAACATCAGTTCTGTTGCAAGCTCCTCGAGCAAGCTGCTGAATGGAGGGTAGGGGGTTGTGGGTTTTTTGCGGTTCTTTCTGTCTTCGTGGTTGGCTTAGCCTGGTGTTGGTGTTGGCTTAGTAGTTAGGGTGCCGGCTTGGGATCCTAGGATCCTGGGTTTGAATCCCGGTCGATCACTGAATTAACGCCAGGGGGGTTGACTCAACCCGTCACCCTTCCGAGGTCGGCAAATTGAGTACCAGCTCACTGGTAATTCCCTGTGTGTCGCAAGAGGCGACTATCAGGGTTGGCGGCAGGAAGGGCATCCGGCTGTAAAACATTGCTTCAAAAAGGGGACCACGGTGCCCGAAATAGGCCAACCCCTGCTCTGCGGGGAAAAATGGCCTCTAAAGGTGGTTCATTTTTCTGTCTTCGTGGTTCCGTTCATGGGTCTGCAGTCCCTGTTAGAGGGTACCTTTGGAGTCGGTGTTCCAACAGGCTTGCTGCCAAAAATTAGAAGCCAAAACACATTTAGGTGTAGGGTGTAAATAATAAATACAAGTTGGGTGACCTGATCAAGATCAGGGTATTTAGACTTCAATGTTTGTGTATTATTTGAACCAACTCGTAATGATCCAATGGTGGCACATCACTACTTAAGCCAAGAAAGGGGTGGAGCTTGAACTGTACATTTCGGCCAGAAGACAACGCGAGGTCGGCGAAGGAACTGTTACTTATGGTTTCTAAATCAACATGATAAACAAGAAAGATGTCGTGCAGAACACGATACTTGAAAAATCCACACTTCCTCCAGAAAAAAGGCACCATGGATACATCAAATTATCCAATTCATTAACAATAAAAACAATCCATTTCATTAAATTGACAATCTTAAACAAAGCACAGGTCAATCGGATGAAAATTGATCATTCAGATGAAAATTGATTTTAGAAGTTTGTCCTCAAGTTGACCTTTGACCATTTGACCTCAAAAATACTTGGTTTCCCAATTCAGTGATGCAATATGCAATTGCTCTTTAACTGTCATATTAATTGGATTAAAATTGACGATTTTACAGATTAAATTTGATTTTAGGAGTTTGACCTTGATAATACCTTTTACTTTGAATAGTTGCCATCTCAATTAAGTGATACACGATGCAATTTGTTGCATTTTCAGTTGATAGGATGAAAAATTGATGATTTTCAGACAAAAATTTATGATTTTAGAAGTTTGACCTTGAATTGACCTTGTACCTTAACATAGTTGGTTTCCCAATTTAGTGAGGCACTATGCAATTGCTGTTTAATTTTCAAGTCAGTCGGATGAAAATGAATTATTTTTCAGATAAAAATTGATTTTAGGAGTTTGACCTCGAGTTGAACTTTGACCTGTTGACCTCAAAAATGGTTGGTTTCACAATTCAGTAATCAAATTTGTAAATCCTGTTCAACTTTCAAGTCACTCAGATGAAGAATGACGATTTTAGAAATTTGATCTCAAGGTGACCTTTGACCTCAAAATCAATCGGCCTCTCAGTTGTGACTAACTCTACAACTTGGTAATTTAATGATGATTGGTTTAAAATTGTGACCTGCAGGTGAGACAGACAGACAGACAGACAAACAAACAGAGAGAATAACAATGTCGACCGACAAATATACTTGAAAAATCTTCGATTTTGCAAGTAAAAACAAGAAAGAGCAATCAGAGATTGCAGACCCTCGCCAGGATGTGTTTTTAGTGTTTTTAAAGCTTTTGTGTTAAAACAAATATGGCGGCCGAACGACATAACCGATGATGGCATCACTATTATTTTTTTTCTCCACCAATTTATTCCTAGTTCTGACCTGACATCTCACACCTGTCCTGCCTTTTCACACCCGCACGTGCCGCGTGTTCTCCGGCTGGATAACGGAATCTGCTTTTGATGGTACGGAATACGGAATCGAAAGGCCCGCTCCCGTTGTTTGTGGCCGTGGCCTTGTTTGCCGGTGGCCTTGTGGTCTTGGTGGCCTTGTGGCCTTGTTTGCCGCTGTGGTCTTGATTAGCGGCTGCAGTCGTTTGCCGCTGCGTTTGCCGCTGCGTTTGCCGCTGCGTTTGCCGCTTTGCCTCCTCGACCTTGGCCTCGTACTCGTCCCTTCGCTCCTGCCTGGCATGGCTCTGAAGTACTCCGCCGCAAGGCTTCTTCTGCTCAATACCCGCTCCACCCCATCATGCATCTCTGCCATCAAATCAAATGGACTCCTCCGACGACCCAGGTACATTCACCGTGGCTCCGGTCGCAAGTTTGTTTATTTGCAATCAGGTCACTCCATCCCCGTCCTCTGGTCGGCTCAGCGCACTCTCACTCTTCGTCCCAGCGCACCTGGTCACAGCAACCCACACGATCGCACCTCTTGCTTACGAACCCTGGCTAAATCACCTGAATTCATCCCTGCTGTTCAAAACAACATCAAGCTCACCCTGTTCAACACCCGGTCCCTCAACAATAAATGCCTCATCCTGAACGAATACATCCTGGATAACAAACTGGACTTTCTCTGTCTCACCGAAACCTGGCAACAACCTCTGGACTACTACACACTCAACCTCACCACACCCGATGGATATTCCTACGTCAATAAACCACGCTCGGAGGGCCGAGGTGGTGGAATTGCCGTTATCCACCGTCAAGACATCAAGACCAACCTCATCTCCATCTCATCTGCTCCATCATTTGAACACCTGGCTTTAAAACTCTCTGGTCACACGCAGTCAGTCATGGCTGTCGTCTACCGCCCTCCCAAACCACACCCATCATTCCTGTCTGACTTCTCCTACTTTCTGACCCAGCTATGTTCCCTCTCCCCCTCAATCCTCCTCCTTGGTGATTTCAATATCCACATGGACTCCACTGACTCCACAATAACCACTGACTTCACTGATTTACTCACCTGCTTTAACCTCACTCAACATGTCGACTTTCCTACCCATATCCGTGGTCACATTTTGGACCTTGTCTGCTCCACTGGATTAAATTTGCACCATCTCTATGGCTCCGACCTCACCCTCTCTGACCACTTAGCCATCACTCTGACCATCAACATCCCCGCCCCAACACCAAGGCATTATCGCACAATCAACTTCCGTAAGCTAAACGCTCTTTCACCTACCTCATTCTCATCCACCCTCTCTGAAAAAATGTCCACTTCTCCCTTCATTGACCTCCACACCCCTTCCGACCTCACTGACTACTACAACCACACTCTCTCCTCCTGCCTTGACCAGCTTGCGCCTGTAAAAACCAAAACAGTTTCTTTCACCCATTCTGCTCCCTGGTTTACCCCTGAACTCCACCTGATGAAAACTCGTGCTCGCCAACTTGAAAGACTCCGCAATAAAACGGGTCTCACAGTTCACTCCCAAGCCTACAAGGACCACATACAACACTACAAAGATGCCCTCTCCCGCGCCCGCTCTGCCTACTACTCTCAAATTATCCACTCTGGCTCCGGAAACCCAAAAGCACTCTTCTCGACAATAAACAAACTCCTCCGCCCCCTGAACACCACCACCCAGTCATTCACAGTAGACAACTGCATCTCCTTCCTCTCTTTCTTCCAACGCAAAATTGACAACATCTACAACAGCTTGACCACCGCCGCACCCGCTCCCCCTCCAACCACCTGCCCCCCCTTGTCCTGCCATCCCCTGTCTCGGTTCTCCCCAATCTCTCCTACTGACCTCTCTGAACTCCTCATAGGAATGAAAACTGCCACCTGCACTCTTGACCCCATCCCCTCCAGCTTTGTCAAAGCCTCCCTCCCTGCTCTCTCTCCACTTATCATTGCAACAATAAACTCCTCCCTGTCTACAGGCATCGTCCCACCTTCCCTCAAAATTGCTGCTGTTACCCCCATTCTAAAAAAACCTGGTCTAAACCCTGACACCCTAAACAACTTCAGACCTATCTCCAACCTACCCTTTCTGTCAAAAGTTTTGGAACGCGCTGTAGCCACTCAACTCAAACATCATCTCTCTGCCAATAACTTGTATGAAACATTCCAATCCGGATTCCGCTCCAACCACAGTACTGAAACTGCTCTCCTCAAAATCACCAAGGACCTTCTCCTCTCCTCTGACGCTGGCAACCTCAACATTCTCGTCCTCCTCGACCTCAGCGCTGCCTTTGACACCATCGATCACACTATCCTCCTCACCCGACTTGAATCCACCTTTAACGTCACCGGCACTGCCCTCTCTTGGATTAAATCATACCTCTCTGACAGATGCCAGTTCATCTCCATCAATAACTGCAAATCCCCCACTGCTCCCCTCCCCCAAGGTGTCCCCCAAGGTTCAGTTCTTGGCCCCCTCCTCTTCATCCTTTACCTGTCCCCGCTCGGTCACTTAATCCGCCGTCATGGTCTCCAATTCCACTGCTTCGCCGATGACATCCAGCTTTTCATCTCCACCAAGTCCGTCTCCACCGACACCCACTCTATCCTGACAAACTGCATCACTGAAATAAAATCCTGGCTTCAAATCAACTTCCTCAAGCTTAACTGTGATAAATCTGAAATAATCATCATTGGCCCAAAAACGCTCACAAAATCCACCCATAACTTTGCCCTCAACATCGACGGTATCCCAGTATCCACCTCCCCTCACATCCGGAATCTTGGCGTCATCTTTGACCAAACCCTTTCCTTCGACAAATACACTAAACAGATCACAAAGTCAGCCTTCTTTCACCTGAAAAACATTGCCCGTCTCCGCTCATCCCTCTCCTCCACGGCTGCAGAAACCCTCATCCACGCCTTCATCACCTCCCGTCTGGACTACTGCAATAGCCTCCTCTATGGTTCACCCTCAAAAATCACCAATAAACTCCAATACATTCAGAACTCCGCTGCCCGTCTACTCACTCATTCCCGGACCCGTGACCACATCACCCCCGTCCTTTACAAGCTTCACTGGCTCCCCATCCCCCAGAGAATCCAGTACAAAATCCTCCTCTTGACATACAAAGCCCTCCATAACCTGGCCCCATCCTACCTGGCTGACCTCCTCTCCAGACACACTCCCACCCGCAACCTCCGCTCTGCTGGTACCAACCTCCTGACCCCCTCCATCCGGACCAAATTCAGATCCTGGGGGGACAGGGCCTTCTCCATCGCTGCTCCCACCCTCTGGAACTCACTACCTCACACCATCAGAGACTCCTCCTCACTCACCACATTCAAAACATCACTAAAGACCCACCTGTTCAACGCTGCATTCAACATTCAACCCACAGCATTTAACCCCTGACTATCTCTTCTCCTTCTCCCTCCTTTTGCTTTAAATATTTCCCTATTGATTCTTGTCTTGTCTTTTTGATTCTTGTCTTATATATATGCCGTATATCGCTGCTGTTTGTTTTCTTGATTCTTGTCTTTTTGCAATTGTTGTTTTCATGTATTGTTATGCATTATGTTTTCCACTCTGTCAAAGCGCCTTTGGGCTTCTGGAAAAGCGCTATACAAAATAAATGAATTATTATTATTATTATTATTAAAGCTTTTGTGTTAAAACAAATATGGCGGCCGAACGACATAACCGATGATGGCATCACTATTATTTTTTTTCTCCACCAATTTATTCCTAGATGATGCTCAAGAAATTTCATCTTGATTGGATGAAGTTTTGTACTTGTCGAATTATGACGTCATAATGGAGGAACCTATGACACTATCATTAACATATTGTCATGTGCCTCCCCCTTGGTTAATACCGGGTTAGTCACAGATAGCCAAAGCAAGCTTTTAAACTCCGAAGGTGATACCCAAATGAGGATTTCACTATATATGCGCAGAAGGAAGAAAGAAGAAGAGGCTGAAGCTTACCTGTCGCGATCCCACCGGGCAGTCTTCAAACCTGTGGAAAATAAACTCGAACAAACACGGATTTAAAATGTACAAAAATAAACAGGTTTATTAAACGAAATGCCGGTAACAAGAAACACGACGGTAAATCAAATTCCTAATCGGGACATCCCAACACCAGACTTATAATATAACACAAACAAAGGGAGCAAAGA
>NC_136267.1:20480481-20550481 GCF_964187855.1 Myxine glutinosa
AGTCCTGCGTGAGACAAAATGGCCGACGACCCGGTCTCGTGGCGCACCAGCAAGGCGATGATTCTCTCCTGAATCGATAGCAAAACCTGACACACAGGATAATCGGTCACAGCGATGACAACTCGGTCGCAGGAATTCCTTTCCCGGAAACCCGAAAGTTCGCTCGGGACTCTTGCTCGCCAACGTTCGCTTCAGAACCCGGAGCAACTCGGCTTTCTTGTCCGACCTCTCTTGCTCCGCCTTCTTTTTTTCCTCTTCCTCTTCTTCCTCGTCCAGTTCCCGATCCGGTTTCCTGTTTCCTTTTAACATTAACTTTTTTTTACCTTTTGACAACAGTTCAGGAGCAATAAACCTTTTGAACACAATAATAGTACATGGAATCAGAAATATTTACAGTGGATGCAAGCCACCACAACGGAAGTGACGAATCCGTAACACTTCCACCCCTCAAGAAAGAAAGTTTGAACATCATGAAAACTTTCTTTGGAGGCAAAACTCTTCCAACAAACAAAAGTAAACTCACCCCCAAATCATCAATTCCCGTGAGCAACGATAATCAATAGTTCCCAAAAAAATAAAGCAACAAAACTTCAAACAACCTACAGATATTTCCAAAGTTAGTTCACTCTGGACAAAGCATCAGCAACGACATTGTCCCTGCCCTTTACATGCTCAATTTCCAAGTTGAACTCCTGTAAAACCAAACTCCATCTCATCAACCTCTGATTTTTATTTTTCATTTTTTGAATGAAGGTTAAGGGGTTGTGATCAGTGAAGACTTTTATAGGAAAGGTAGTAGTTCCCAGATACACCTCATAATGCTGAAGCGCTAGCAGGAGAGCAAGGGTCTCTTTTTCCACGGTGGCATAATTTGCCTAGTGTTTGTTGAACTTTTTGGAATAGTAGCACACCGGGTGATCCACTCCATCCTCATCTTCCTGTAATAGAACTGCCCAAGCCCCCACATCACTTGCATCAATGGCCAACTTGAATGGTTCTTGAAAATCCGGGGCTGCTAGGACAGGAAAGCTCATTAATATTGCTTTGACATGGGCAAAGGCAGCCTGACATTTGTCATCCCAAACAAACTTGGTCTCTTTCCTCAGCAAATTCGTTAAAGGGGCTACCACATCAGAAAAATTCCTGCAGAACCGCCGGTACCAACCAGCCATACCCAATGATCTCATAAGCTCCTTCTTCCCTTTTGGAACTCGGAAGCGATCAATGGCTTCTATCTTGGCTGTCACCGGTTGCACCTGACCCTGACCTACTACATGGCCTAGGAACACCACCTGTGCCTTTACAAACTCACTCTTAGATAAGTTGATGGTCAACCCTGCCTCGGTCAGTTTCGTGAAAAATGCATGGATTTGTTTAATATGATCTTCCATGGTCATGGTGTGGATGATGACATCATCCAGATAAGCCTCCACCCCCTCAAGGTCTGCAATAAGCTTATTAATCAGCCGTTGAAATGTAGCAAGCCCGTTTTTCAATCCAAAGGGAAGAACCTTGTACTGATACAACCCATTTGGTGTGACTAAAGCCAAGATTTCCTTGGCTCCATCAGTAAGAGGAATCTGCCAATACCCTTTCAGCAAGTCAAACCTAGTTACAAATTTAGCTGGGCCTATTCTATCAATACAGTCATCAATCCTCGGGAGGGGATATGAGTCGGTCTTGGTCACTGAATTAACCCGTTTTAAATCCGTACAACAGCGAAAACTGCCATCGGGTTTTGGAACCAACACACATGGTGAGCTCCATTCACTGCTGCTTGGTTCGATGATGTCATTCTCCAACATATAATGAACCTCCTTCCGAAGATACTCCATCTTCACAGGGTTCATCCGATAGGGGTGTTGCTTCACAGGAGTGGCTTCCCCCACCTCATTATCATGATATGCCAAGTCAGTACGACCAGGTACATCTGTGAACAAATGTGCAAACTCAAAAATTAGGCAGGATAGTTGTCCTTGTTGTTCCCTTGTCAAATGACCTAATTTCTCATCTAAATGACTCAACACTTCCGTGTTCGTCAATCTGGGACAAGCCTGGTCATCAAAGTTATCAAACTTCACACCGGCGTCAACCTCTGGATTCTCTTGCACCCCGACTACAGGCACGACAGGTGAGACAGGAACCATTTCTTCCACAGGCTTCCTCTCATGATATTTCTTCAGTCGTTTGACATGACACAGCTGCCGCTTTTTCCGTCGGTCGGGAGTTTTCACCACGTAATCTGTTTCATTAACCCTCCTTTCGACTGCATAGCGACCAAAATATCTAGCCTGTAGTGGCTGACCTGGAACAGGAAGCAACATTAGCACTCGGTCCTAAGGACTGAAATTCCTTATCTGAGATTTCTTGTCATGTCTCACTTTCATTTTTTCCTGGGTCACTTTCAAGTTTTTCCTCGCAACGTCACAAGCCTTTGCTAATCTGTGCCTAACCGTTGACACATACTCTACCACTGTTGACTGTGACTCCTCCTGTGGCCACCGCTCTTTCACCAATTTCAATGGTCCTCGCACCGCGTGTCCAAACACAAGTTCAAAAGGACTGAACCCCAATGATTTCTGAACGGATTCCCTCGTAGCAAACAACAATAAGGGTATTCCCTCATCCCAATCCTTGTCACATTCAAAACAGTACGTTCTGATCATATTCTTCAATGTCTGGTGAAACCTTTCCAAGGCCCCTTGGCTCTCGGGATGGTAAGTGCTTGATCTTACTTGTTCCACTCCCAACAGGTGTACCACTTGTTGAAAAAGCGTTGACATGAAATTGGAACCCTGATCAGATTGGATGACCTTAGGTAGACCAACCAACAAACACAACATTCATTTTAAAGGCCATTTTCCCTGCTAGAGCGGGGGTTAGCCTTGCGGTCCCCATGACAATCTTCTCCATTTTGCCCTATTTTCTGCATCTCTCCTTGTTAACCCCCTTGCCCGCATTTCTTCTTCCACCATCTTTAGCCAAGTCTTTCTCGGTCTTCCCCGTCCTCTGCTTCCTTCTACATTCATTTCCATCACTCTTCTCAACCAGTCACTTTCATCCTTCCTCAACACATGACCAAACCATCTCAACCTGTTCCTCCTCACAGCATCAATCACAGGCTCTATTCCCATCATCTTTCGCAATTCATCATTTGTCTTCCTCTCTCTCAATGATACTCCACACATCCACCGAACCATTCGCATTTCCACCCTTTCCAACTTTCGTTGCTGCTCTACGTTCATTACCCATGTCTCGCTCCCATAAATCATAACACTTCTCACACATGCAGCATACACCTTTCCTTCAGCTTCAACGACACTCCCCTCATCATCAGCACGCCACTCAGTTCCCGAAACTTCTTCCATGCACATCTCACTCGAGCAACCGTTGCCGAGTCTGATCCACCTTCTCCATTCAGCATGTCTCCGAGGTAGCAAAATGTTTTCACACCTTCCAGCTTCACGCCGTCTCCAAGATCCAACTCAACATTTCCTCCATCTGCAGCTCCCTCTGTGCACACCTTACATTTGAATGTAGCTGCCACACTGCTTAATGACCCTCTCAGACCACTACATTTTTGATGAACCCACTCAGCGCACATTGTACATTGAATGGAGTTCACTCCGACACCCTTCCTACACACAGCACAGGGCCACTTCCCAGTTCTTTCCACCTCACCACATGCTTTACCACTTGCCATCACCTTCGTCTTTCCGATTTTCACCTTCAGACCTTTTGTCTCCATACATTCCTTCCACGTGTTCATCTTTTCCTTCAGTCCATCCTTACTTTCCGCAATCAACACCAGATCATCTGCATACAACTCCCACGGTAAACCCTCCTTTACGTTCTGAGCCAGCACCTCCATCACAGCTACAAATAGTAGTGGACTTAGTACCGACCCCTGATGCACTCCCACCTTCACCTCAAACTCACCACTGTTCCCGTCCTTCGTCCTTACAGCTGTGCGCGCTCTTTTGTACATTGCCATCACTACTCTGATCAACCATTCCTCCACTCCTAACTTCCTCAATGCCCATGTCAATACTTTGCGTGGTACCCTATCGAATGCTTTCTCCAGATCAACAAACCCAAGAAACAACTTCTTCCTCTTGTTACATATTTATGTGAATGTATGTGAATTACCATCCAGGTCTTTGCTTATCCATGTGTAGTAGATTAAGGGTTGTTGTGGTTGGAGGGTCAGGAGCCCTTCTGAAAAGAGGCCGGAAACGGAAGAGGAAAAGACACGAGGAAGAAAAGCGACGAGGTTTCTTCTTCCTCGCCCCGCTCCGACGAAAGGTGGGATTGATATTGAGCCGTGTGGAAAAGCGGCGTTCCCGAGCCCGTCTGGCGAGAGGAGTTACCGGGACGGATACCTGCCCGGTGGACGTCAAACTGTCGTGTGGCCGTGCACCGACCCAGCGTCTGGCACCGTTCGCGACACCGTCTAAAAAGACGCGTACGGGTCGCACGTTGGGGCCTAACACGCGTTGCAAGCGGCGTGGGGCTTTTGGCGTGCTTTCCCGTACCCGCTTCGCGTGGCCACGAGGGGCTGCAGCCGTGGTGCCTGGTACGATACCTGCCCGGTGGAAACACGTCCACCCGGGGTTCGTTCAACCGCCCGAGTGCGGCGACGCCGACCATCATCTTGGTCAGGAGGGGCCCAGAGACATTGTGCGGGACCGAGACCAAAAGGGGGTCGTGAGTACCAACGGGGACACACATATATAAGATGGCCATCTTAATCATATAGGGAATTGATTGTGGATTGGGAATTGTTGATGGTGGTTTGTTGTTGATTGCTCGGGGAATATATCCGTGATTGTATCATTGAAATTGTATGATATCCTTACCCTGGAAATATATCATTGAACATCAGTGTCTCTTGGGTGGGATTCATAGAGATTGCGTTGCGAAAGCGCATATCTATAATACTACTTTCTGGCGAAGGTCCTCTCACGGTCCGGGGGTCACCGAGACCAGGTAGTCACCGAGGGGACCACGTAACACTCTTCTCCATGTACTTCTCCTGCAACTGCCTCACAATGAAAAGCGCGTCTGTCGTTCCTCTTCCTGGCATGAATCCAAACGGCATTTCATCGATCTTCACTTTCTTCCTTATCCTCCTCTCCAACACCCTTTCCAATACCTTCATTCCATGCTCCAATAACTTTATCGCTCGGTACGAGCCACACTCCAGAGGGTCACCTTTCCCCTTGTATAGAGGGACGAGGGTACACAGTTCACAATCCACTGGAATGCGACCTTCTTTCACCACCAGATTACAGATCTCTGTCATTCTCTTCACACCCCAACTTCCTGCTGCCTTCAACATATCTCCCAAAAACTCCCGTCGGCCCCCCGCTTTTCTACCCTTCATTGCTTTTATCGCTTCCTCAACTTCCTTCTCAGTTATCTTCTCTGCCGGTTCTAAAACAGGGTTACTCTCTATGTTGCCATCCCATTCATTCTCTGTATTCAACAGCATTTCCATATATCTTTTCCATCTTCCTTTAATTCCATCTGGGTCGACAACGATTTGTCCCACTTCATCCTTCAAGCAACTCACCCCCATCACATCACACCTCTGTTTCGCTATCTGCTTTGCAATCCTGAATACTGCTTTCTGACCCTCTTCCGAATCCAAGCGTTCTCCGAACATTTTCCTACATGCCTCCTGCGCCTTTGCTACCTCTTTCTTTGCAGCCTTCCTAGCTGCCTTATAACTTTCATGCTCTGCTGTTTCTGCTCCCGTACCCTTCGCCTTCTGCCACTCCTTGAACTTCTTCCTCTTCTCGTCAATCCTCTTTCCAACTTCATCATCCCACCACCATGTTTCCGAGTGCCTCGGTGGTCCTTTTGTCCATCCACATACCTCACCAACGGCTCCCAACAGACTAGCTTTCATCGACATCCAACCACTTTCAAGCTCAACCCCATCATCCTCGACCCTACTCAGCCTCTCTTTTAATGCCTCCCTTACTGTCACCTCTTTCAACCTCCACACCTTCATTCTCGGTTGGTACTTCACACGCCGAGCTCTCCTCGCACCTTTCACCCTTACGTCGCAGACAACCAAGTGGTGCTGTGAAACAGCCTCCTCCCCCGGGATCACCTTTGTGTCCCGGAGGTGCCCCCTATCTCACCTACGCACCATCAGGTAGTCAACGGTTGTCGTCCACCCACCTGACGTGTATGTAACAAGCTTATTATCCTCTTTCTGGAACTGAGTATTACAAATCAACAAATCAGCTCCATCAGCAAACTCCAAAATCCTTTCACCTTCTCCATTTCTCACACCATATCCGTAACACCCATGAACTCCGTCAAAACCATCCATACTCCTTCCCACATGTCCATTTAGGTCTCCTCCTACCACAACAACTTCCTCATCTTTCACGTTTTCCATCAGCTTCTCTATCGCACACCAGAACTTGTCCTTTTCTTCATCGCTTCGACCAACCTGCGGAGCATATCCCGAGATGACGTTCACCAAGAGCTTTCCAATCATCATTTTCACCATCATGAACCTATCACTCACTCTCGTCACACTCACCACACTGTCTACAAACTCCTCAGAAAACAGGACACCAACACCATTCACGCCCTCCAGGCACCCTTGCCACACAAACTTGTATTTCTGTCCCTGCCTATCCTTCACCATTCTCACACCACTTCCCTTCCATCTCGTCTCTTGCACACAACATATGTCCACTCTTCTTCTGACCAATACTTCCACCACTTCTCCTGATCTCCCTGTCATTGTCCCTACATTCCATGTCCCAAACCTCAGAAACCGATCTCCACTTCGGGCTGTACCCTGCCCATATGTAGTTGTAATTGTCATGGTTCCCTTTTTGAGGCAATGTTTTTATGGCCGGATGCCCTTCCTGACGCCAACCCTCTTAGTCGTCTTTTACGACACGCAGGGATACGGTGTACCTATTCTTATCCAGGGTACACACCGGGATCTCTGTTGGTCTCAGTTATCTCAGTCTGTTACACACAAACTACTTCCTGGTGCAGTTCCTGCTCTATTGCAGCAATCTTCTTACCAATTGTGCTTCACATTTGTTCAAACTCTCATGGCTTTGTGAAATATACCAGGTGGTTTAAAACATTCCAAAGGAGTATGTCGAGGTGAGTCAAAATCTGGTCACCTCCATGGCCGTTTAACTGCCAAATGATGGCCAAACCAGACATGTGTTCCATTTGATCCTTTTGACTTGATGCTGATAACCCTGATGACGGGTTCCTCCCACAACTTGATGTATTCACCTCCATTTGATCCTTTTGACTTGAGGCTGATAACCACAAAATCCTCACAACGCTTGTGCTGATTCTTCACAAATTTTGTCTCAATGTGGTCAAGTGTGCATAATCCTCACAACACAATGAGCAAGTGTTCAACTTCTTCCCAGTTTGTCCTTTGTGTTGTTGAAATAAAACTTCAAACACTTGAGACTGGGCTCAAGTGACTTGTTGACACCCTGGTCGATGGGTCTTTCACTTCGCAATCACAGTCGATGTCTTCTTCTGCCTCCTTAGTGGTCTTGCACCCTCTGCTCTTTCCGTGCTTTGTGTCTCCCACGAGGTTTCTTATTATTCTCCTCGTACAATTTAACCAAACTCCCGGCTGTCCAGCCACAGAACCGATCCGAGGCGCTCACATGTCGAGAGCGAAGGGGGTGGGTAGAGGACAGGCCAACCAAAGGTAGACCAACCAAAGTGAAAAATTTAATCAAGGCCTTTGCAATAACTGCTGCAGTAATTTTTCTAAGAGGCACTGCCTCTGGGAACCTTGTGGAAGCACACATGATGGTCAGCAAATACTGATGTCCAGCCTTAGTTTTAGGTAGAGGGCCTACACAGTAAATAATGACTCGGCTGAATGGCTCTTCAAAAGCTGGAATTGGTTTTAAAGGTGCGGATGGGATTTTCTGATTAGGTTTTCCCACCAGCTGGCAAGAATGGCAAGATTTGCAGAACTCCGCCACATCACGTCGCAATCCTGGCCAGAAAAAATGTACCAATATTCTGTCACAGGTCTTGTTCACTCCAAGGTGCCCGGCCAAAGGTGTCTCATGTGCCAAACTCAATATCTCCTTCCGGTACGGTGGTGGCACCACAATTTGGTAATGAACTTTCCACTCATCGTTTGCTGGCACCTCTGGGGTGCCACGTCACACACACACACACACAACCCATAGCGAGGCCACATGCAACACGTAGGTCACCTTAGAACGTTAGTTATTTCATAGTATGTGTTTAGGATAAGGCCATTTCCAATCGTTGGATCTGCGTTGCGTAAAACAAATAAGAGTAGGCCCCCGTTCGTTCATTTTGGCAGCCTCCCTCAAAGTGACGCCATTAAGCGCTGTTCAGTCTGTACCCCATCGCCCCTCCCAGTTTGTTACGCTCCTTGGCCAGCAGCCTTCGCTGCCCTTGGGCTCGCTCAAACCAGCCCAAATGCCACGAGGTAAAACCCAGAAAGGGGGCGGAGCGCAAGGGAGGAGGTGCGGCCATGTCAAGCAGCCATCAAGGCGGAGCCGGTAAGCCCTAACCAGCCAACCAGGGCTGGAGTGAGATCGCCTGACAGGGCGTGGCTGGAGACTCAAGAGGGTTTGCTGGGCGTGGCAATATAACCCCTTGCGCGAGGCCCCCACCTCAGTTCTGAGAAGGGAGAGGCGCTCACAAAGTCTGTTAAGGACTGTGCGGAGGAGGACTGTGCGGATAGGACTGACGCAACTGCACTCGTTATATCAGGTTGACCTTCAGTTCTGAGCGTGGAGAGAGAGGCGCTCGAGTTGAGTACTGAAGAACCTACGTGGTATTGACGGACTATCCAAGGATCCGCGTGCATACGGCGGTGGCAAGGAACTGGGCTTGGCTTGGCTGTGGAAACATCAGTGGGGAAGTGGCGTATTACCAAGCGATACCGGGAGCGCGCGTAAAGGCGCCGGTACACTTATTACAAACACGGCTAAGCGTGCAATAACCGCCAGCTTACCGACCTTTCCCCCGTCACAATAATTGTCCGCTCACGCCTACGCTACGCGGAGAGCTGCCTGTCAGGTTTCGATCTTCTGCACGGAACGAGTCAAGGACCGGGACGAGCTGTGAACGCCATCGCCGGACCCTCAACCCGACCATCTGCATCCCCACGTGAGTCTGAGTCTGAGACCGAGTCTGAGACCGAGTCTGAGAGCGAACGGGCCCGAGTCCAAGGGATAAGTAAGACCGTTATTAAGGCTGCCCTGTGTATCTGCTTCTTCCTCTTTCTTGTACATTCTTTCTTTTCCTCTTCTTGTACAGATTGTAATAAATTACCTTGTTCTTCCTGGTTTCTTCCTAATTCGATCGTCTTAGTCTTTTCTCAATCGGGTAAGCGTGGCACGGTTCGGAACCGCTATAATCGGGTCTAGTCCTTGTTAACGGCCCGAATCGCGGCTCGCTTCGCTTGGCGTGTCCACTAACACCGTGGTTCAGGCGGGAGTTATTTCCTCGTTTCCGGTCAGTGTTAGTACTTAGGTAATAGGACCAAATTCGACCAATAACCCTATTTAACGCTGCCCGGGAAGGATGTTATAGCCCCCAGGATCGCGTCGGCCAGATAGAGGACAAGGGGATTAATCCCCCCTTGATAAGGGGAAGGCCGACATCGGAGATCCGCAACAATATATATATATATATGTGAGGGCCAGTTAATAAGTAACCTTAAAATGGTGACATAAATTCGAGAATGTAATGTGTGTAGTTGTAGACGACGTATGTTATATCTATGGATAAGAGTCATGTTTTGCCTGTTTTAGATCTGGCAACATTGAGCGTATGACGTCAGTAGAGCAGTTCCAAGATGGCGGCTCCCTTAGAAGCTTGCACCAAGGGGGAGCAACATTCTGTCATCCGTTTCTTGGGAAGTGAGGGTGTGAATCCCAGTGAAATCCATCGCAGAATGAAGATGCAATATGGTGACACATGTTTATCGCTGCAGCAGGTGCACGACTGGGACATGAAGTTTAAAAGTGGAGTGTCCAGTGTGGCAGACGCTGCTTGCTCAGGCCGGCCTCACACAGCCGACACACCAGAAGTGGATGCAGGAGTTGAGCGCGTGCTAAAGGAAAACCGTCGCATTATGCTGGATGAAGTGGTCTCTGAATTTAACATCAGCCATGGTTCAGCACACCATATCATTCACAAAGTGCTGGGGTTCCGCAAAGTGTCTGCAAGGTGGGTGCCGAGACAACTCATGAACTGAAAGAACGAGAGGACGCATGTGAAAAACTTCTGCGACGTTCGGAAACAGAAGGCGACGCTTTCTTACAGCACATAGTGACTGGGGGTGAAAGCTGGACCCACTACTTTCAGCCAGAAACGAAGAGGTCAAGCAAAGAGTGGCACCATTCAACTTCACCGAAGCCGAAAAAATTCCGCACACGGCCGTCCGCTGGGAAAGATTATCGAGGCCTGGTACTCTGATAAAAACTTCAACAACCGACACATCAACTTACATCCCACATCATAACACTACGCAATCAATTACAACGTCAAAAATGGCAGTCATTTGAATGCAAGGAAGCTCTGTGATCGGCAAGGACTTGGAGCAATCCATGACGTGCACCGTCCCCAAAGGAACTTAACGGTTAACACCACACTCAACGCCTCCAAGGAAGAGAAATAGTTTGTTCTCGAAACGTCAGGCTATTAATAAAGAATTATTACTTATTTTACTGCTCAGTGTGCTATCCTTTTCAATATATATATATATATATATATATATATATATATATATATATATATATATACATATATTGTTACGGACCGTGGATTGGATGTTATTTACCGAGCGGAGGTAACCGCGGCCGAACAGTTGCTCCCCGTTTCTTCCCGACTCACGCGATTCACCCAGACGTTGGCCAAATCGCGTTATGCCAAATCAATGATAGAAAGGACACGCCGACTGGGAAAGAGGAAATGATGCAAGGGGGGTACAGTTCTCAAGACCTCCGGAGGAGGGTATAATTACAGTGGTGGAGAAAAGGGGTAGATTACAAGGCAGAGTGAGGTAAAGACACAGAAGAGATGGGCACTTAAATACAGTCTTATCTATACCCAGACAGACCACGGACAAACGGACAAGGTAGACTTACACAGGGATTGATGGCAGGAATGGACAGGTAGGTCGATGGCACAAGGTGCACCTTGGCTCGGGGACAGGATAAAGCACGGTTCCAAGATGCAGGGAGGTCTCACAGCGCTCGGAGGTGGTCTTGCTTGCTCCAAGCTCGGCGCGCATCTCTGACGTCACCTCTCTCTCACTGCGCATGCTCAGCGGGGAGTGACACGCCCTCGGCTGGTTGGTTCCGCCCCAACTGGGGCCGGTCCGCCGCTTCCATTGGGTGCGGAGGTTACCGGGCTCCGCCCTTGATGAGAAGCCGACAGGGAGCCCCTGTTTGGTAACCCCGTCGAGCACATGTCCGATGGCGGCTCGTTGGGAAGGCCTGGTGTCCTCCCACCACTCCTACCAAGCCGGAGTGAGGACGCGCACTCCCTGCGCTCGTTGTTGTTGTTGTTGTTGTTGTTGTTGAAGAGAACTGTGAGGAAGAGCTGCGGGGAGGTATTGGGAGGTCCTAAACTTCCTAACGGTGCCATACAATCACATTCTGGTGCAACGAAGGGTCAGAATTAATGGAAACGAATCCTTAACTGACATAGACTAAGAATAACTAGCAAGATGTCCTATCGTTGTCGACATGAGATGCGGTGGACCTGGATGCGACATTTAATGGGGGAAATAGGGGGAGGTCGGGTCTACAGAGTGTTGTTTACAGAAAATGGGACTAGGGAATGGGGGATTGGGGAGAGTTGGGAAGTATTGAGGAAATAGGGGAATATTTACAAGCGGATATGGATGGATGCAAATCCCATATCCGCAACAATATATATATATATATACTGAAACGCAAAAGAAACTTACCACCTTTGAAACCTTTAAATATCAACAATAACACTGCGTGTAGTAAATGTGTGAACTTATTTGTGGACAATAGTGTCCTCACTGTCAGACAAAACGGTCACGGATGGTCACTTGAACCTTCAATGGTCACTTCATAGCACAGCTGTTGAACAGCCGTTTTGACTGTCAGTGATTAGCCAAGGGGTACAGGATGATTTTAATGAGCTGCACGTGATGTCTTGATATTGGCTTTAAAAAGGCCAGTGCAAAATGGGCATTTCAATCAACATGCCACGATTGTCAAGGGATCAACGGCAGCGTGCCCTGGGCATGCTGTAAGGCGGACTGAGCTCCCGTGAGGTGGCACGTTGCCTTGGCTGTTCACACCAGACGATATCGGCCCTGGTGGACAGAGACACCCTCCACAACTCTGCAGATGACAGACCTCGATCAGGGAGGCCAAGAGTCACCACTGCAAGGCAGGACAGGCAGATGGTCCGAAGTCACCTGCGGGATCGATTCCGTCCAGCATCCCGCACTGCGGCAGAAACTCCGGGGCGTGCAAACCCACGGATCTCCAATGATACTGCACGAAGACGACTGCATGACTATGGTCCGACTGCCAGAAGACCATACAGAGGCCCCGTGATGACGGCTGCCCATCGCCGCAACCGACAGAGATGGTGCCAGCAGCATCAGCGGTGGACCTTGGCGCAGTGGAACGAGGTCGCTTTCAGCGATGAGTCAAGGTTCTGTGTGGACAGTCCTGATGGGCGTGGGCATGTCTGGAGAAGAACTGGCGAGCGATATGCCGATTGTTGCGTGCGTCAAGCCAACAGGTGGGGTGGCCCAAGTGTGATGGTGTGGGCCACCATATCAGGCCGGTCCAGGACGCCACTGGTGGTTGTGGATGGGAATCTTAACGCCCAGCGGTATGTGGATAACATCCTGCGACCTCATCTGCTGCCATTCCTGCTAGACCACCCAGAACTGAGAACCTTTCAGCATGACAACGCTCGTCCCCATGCTGCTCGCTTTACCACTGCATTTCTCCAAGGCGAGAACATCAACACCATGCAGTGGCCTGCGCTCTCCCCTGACCTGAATCCCATAGAGCACCTGTGGGATGAGCTTGGGAGACACGTAGTTGGCAGGGCCAGGACACGGGCAGAGCTGCTTCAGACATTGAGGACTGAGTGGGACAGAATCCAGCAGCAATCCATCCAAAGACTGGTAGGCAGTATACGCCGACGATGCACTGCCTGTATCCAAAACAATGGTGGCCACACACGCTATTGAAAGGGGACTGACATTGCACCCTGTGCTGTTCTGTACTGTAGAACAAACTGATGAGATGGTGTATCTTGGTGAAAAACTTGACATGTCATCAATAAAATGCCAATGTTTCAATTAGCAATTGTTGGTTTGTTTTATTTTGAACTGTTACAATTTTATTACATTTCAAACAAGTGGTAAGTTTCTTTTGCGTTTTCGGTCTTTTTGAAGTTGGTCAAAATGGTCAAAATGGTCAAATGTTTCGGTCAAAATCCCCATTTTGCACTGGCCTTTTTAAAGCCAATCCCTGGTGTTGGGCTAGCGGCTAGGATGCCAGCTTAGGATCCTTGGATCCTGGGTTCGAATCCCGGTCGATCGCTGAATTAACGCCAGGGGGGTTGACTCAGCCTGTCATCCTTCCGAGGTCGGCAAATTGAGTACCAGTTCATTGGTAATTCCCTGCTTGTCGTAAAAGGCGACAAAAAGGGTTGGCGGCAGGAAGGGCATCCGGCCGTAAGACATTGCTTCAAAAAGGGGACCAAAAAACAACAACAACCACGGTCCCCGAAAAAGGCCAACCCCCGCTTTGTGGGGAAAAATGGCCTCTAAAGGTGGTTATTTATATATTTTATATCAAGACATCACGTGCAGCTCATTAAAATCATCCCGTACCCCTTGGCTAATCACTGACAGTCAAAACGGCTGTTCAACAGCTGTGCTATGAAGTGACCATTGAAGGTTCAAGTGACCATCCGTGACCGTTTTGTCTGACAGTGAGGACACTATTGTCCACAAATAAGTTCACACATTTACTACACGCAGTGTTATTGTTGATATTTAAAGGTTTCAAAGGTGGTAAGTTTCTTTTGCGTTTCAGTATATATGTACAAAAAAACTAAAGCGAAATTTTGCATTTTGCCGAAGGGTAATACCCCAAGTATGGTTTCTGTCAGGGTATCATATCGGGGAAAGGAGGTGGGGGAAGACCCCAATTTTCTCTACGTAAATGTGTGTCATATAGCGCCACCCGGTGGTATCCGGTATTACAAGTCATCTTCCTATATGAAGAAAGCTTAAGCAACTTGATAATACGCATTATGGTAATGTTGACATCTGAGTGAGAATAATTCAAAATTTTCAAAGTGTTTCATTTCACTCATTTTAAGTGGAGGTTCAAACCAAAGCACCGAACACTGAGCTTCACAGTGAAAAGGAAGTGATTTTTGCTCACGCCATATATTAATCAGCAAGGCTAGTTCAGAAAGGTGATGTTAGCCGACTTGATCCTGCTCTGTTGATCTCGCTTATCCTCTCTTTGGCCTATTATTCACCTTTGGCCACCTCCTCTCTACTTGGAAGATGGCCAACATCATTTCCATAGACAACTAGAAAGCATCTGAAAATGCAAAGCCCATCCGTGTCCATTTGTATTCAGATGTCTTCTTCCAAATGCTCAAATAACAAAAACAGTTTAAACTAGAGCAATGCAACTGTCACCAATATGCCTCCGCATAGTCCCACAATGGGCAGATGGCCTCTTTCACTGTCCTAAAAATAAACAAGTTTGATTTAAATCCCTTCACCTGTTTTGAAGTATCACATTTTCACCAGCCTTGACAGGTTTCACATCGATCGGTGAGGCGGTTTCAGAGAAGGGATTTTTTTTAAATATCGGCTTTCAAGCTAATATGACTGCCACACCACAGGACATATGACATGAAAAATGCACACACTGCATATGTATGGGTAGAGGATCACGTTTGTGAAGTTTCATGTTGATCGGATACGGTTTGTTTTTCTATCCAAGGTGGCTGCCAAACCACATGACCTATGATGTCATTATTTTCAAACTATATTCAACAGTGGTGCTCGATGATATTTGTAAAATTTTGCATCGATAAGGTAAGTGGTTTCAGAGATATAATTATTTAATATTTTCCTTCAATCCAATATGGCTGCCACACCATGTGACCAATGATGCTTTTGTGATAATCGTTTAATCGCCATGCCTAGTCAATGACACACGGAAAGCTTTGAGTCAATCAATTTGGTGGTTTGGAGAAGATATTTTTTTATAAGGTTTTAGGTTAAATCCAATGTGGCTGCCAAACCATGTGACCTCTGATGTCATACATTTAATATTTCAATACAAATGGGTCATAGATGATGTGTATGCAATTTCATCTTTTTAAGATAAGGAATTAGATTATAACATTTTTGGCTGGTATACCACTTCACCTATGATGTCATCATTATCATGCGTTTGTTCCCCATTGGGAGTACTTGACAATGTGCCAAGTTTCAAATTTTTCCATTCAGCGGTTTCCGAGAAATATATATTTAATTATTTGCGTTTTTCCAAGATGGCTGCCATACCACGTGACCTATGTCGTCACAATTGCGATAGAAACATTCTGCATGGGTGTCACTCCTACCCTGAAAGTTTCGTCTTAATCGGACATGTGGTTGCTGAGAAAAAACGAGGTTTAGCCCATACGGACGGACGGACGTACAGACGGATGGAAGGACGGACAGACAACCCGAAAACATAATGCCTCCGGCCACCTTCATGGGGCAGAGGCATAAAAATACAAAATGAAAATTGATGATTTTATGCAGCATTGACCTGTGAGTTTTAGATCTAAAAAATAATCACCTTATAGCTTTTGATTAGTGAACCAATTCCATGCCCCCAATATGAAATTCTTAAAATTCCAGGTCAATTGGACGAAAATTGACAATTTTATGCAACCTTGACCTTGTGATATAAAAAAAAAAACAATTGACTCCTACCTTTTGATTAGTGAACAAATTCACTGACCCGATATGCAAAATGTATAAATTTCAGGTCAATCGGGTGAAAATTGGTGATTTTACGCAACCTTGACCTTTGACCTTTTGGTCTAAAAAAAAAACAATCGGCGTCTCGCTTTTAATTGGTGAACCAATTCCATGCCCCAATATGCAAATTATAAAAATTTCAGGTCAATCGGATGAAAATTGACGTGTTAAGTGAAGCCATGAATTAAACCAAACATAATTTTTGTTTGTTGTCTGTGGCCCTTTAACCAAAATCTAATCGGCTTGTTATTGTCACCTACCCAATTCATCCACCAAGTTTCATCCAAATCCATCCACAACTGGTTGAGATATTGTGCTATATATCGTTTTTGGCTCTAATCTCTCAATGCTGAAGAATCATTTTTTTAAACTCTAATATCCGGATCCGGATCTTCACCAAAATCGAATCACTTGTTCATCCTTGTCACACATCCAACCTGTCCACCAAGCTTTGGCCAAATCCATCCATAACTTTTTGAGATGTCCTGTTCAGTCATATAATTGATCAACAGAGCTGAAATACAGTGGGATGAAAAAGTAGGAGTCAACCTAAGTCGATGTCAAGCTTTCTCAAATTTGTTATAATATTGAAGATATGTATCCATATTCTTTCCATATTCTTTAATTTCTTATAGTTATTATTGACTAATACTTTGTCTAAACATAATAAATGAAGGGTGAATACATTTGAGAGAAATATAAAAATTACGTGAGCAGTCTGACTATGCTCTGGAGTTCATTACAACACTATTGGGGAAAGACTCAAACATAATCCATAAACTGATAAAATCGATCCCAAGTTGAGTTGAGACAATTCTCAAGGCAAAAAGGGGGTCACACTGATTATATTATTGATCATACATAAAGACAGATTTGATTTTTCCTATTATAATAAGTGTATTATATCCTTTGGAGTTCATGGAAATCCCTTGAAAGTGCTTTTGTTTTCATATTACAATTATTTATTTTATCACATCTCAATTCATAAATTTCCTACTGGACTCGTACCTTTGCACCCCACTGTACGTCCCTCCTCTTCTCAAATGGCCCGATCGCTAACCATCAGTTTGGATTCTGTCCCAACCACTCAACTTCAGAAATGTTACTGCTTCTCTCCCAACAATGGATGGAAGTAATAAATCTCAAGCAAGAGGTCAGAGCTGTTTCTAGGTACCTATCTCGGGCATTTGACACAATCTGGTGCACTTTCTGCTTGCAAAGCCTTCTGCAAGTGGAATACAACCAGAGCATAACTTTCAATGGAATCCTCTCATCTACTCTCCCATTAGAAACAAAAGTGCCCCAAGGCTGCATATGTTAGGCCAAGTCCTGTTCCTTGTATCTATCGATGACCTTGCTGATGCTGTGAAAAACCCTCTTTTCCTATTCACACATGACTCCAGATTTTATTATATATTTCCACATTCCACTAACAGACCAGCAGAAGCAGCTTCCCTGTTTCCTGACCAGGAAAGGATCGCATTCTGTTCTAACCCTTGGACCATGTCTTTCAATCCAAACAAATCTTGTATTCCCACACTCTCTCTCCAGAAGATTCATCAAACAAACTCGGATATCGACTTCCTTGATCAACCATTTCAAGAAGTTCACTCCGTCTAATTTCTCAGCCTTATCGTTCGATCATGCATCTTAAGAAACGACCAAAATCTCTTTGGAAACTCAAATTTCAGGCTCACGTCCATCTTCACTCCTTTATACTGAACACTAACACGTCGCTTTGTGTTGAGGATGTGTTCGTGGAGAAGAGGGTGCTAATCGAAGATGCGCTAAAAGGGGTCATTATACCATTGTTTATATTGAGATGTGTTCCTCACAACGTTATTTATTACACATGAATGGTATGTGAGGACTACGTTGGGGTATTGGTACCGATGGTAAACATATTATTTTATCAGTTAAAAAATATTTATTATTATAACAACATTTATAAGTACTGTATTACCAAATACATAGAATATGTACAAATATCAATAAAAATAATAATTTCCGTCACTTTTTTATTCCTCCAACATGGCAGTGGTGTGACATAAGGTGGGAGGAGACTCATTCTGATGCAAACCGAAAGCGGAGTAAACAGCGCTGATTGGCTCAGAGCATATGCATTCATGACACACAATGGCGGCGGGTGTGTTTACTCGGTGAGCGCTGCGTGTCATGGATTTTCTTCATTCTTTTATACATATACAGTGAAACCTTGACTTACGAGTTTAATTCGTTCTGTGACCGAGCTCGTAACTCAATTTGCTCGTTTCTCAAATTAAATTTCCCCATTAAAATGCATTGAAATGCTATTAATCCGTTCCAGCCCGCCAAAAACCACACCAATTTTTTTTTAAATATACAGTATATATAAAAAATATCTCGCGCTTTATATTTCACCTGTATGCAGCATACAAGTTGGCAGGATGGCCTGGACTGGAGGTACGCACACTTGACTCTAAACTGTCCAGCCTGGGTTTGAATCCCGACCCAGCTATAACCTGTCATGGGTGAATCACAGGCAGGGTGATTCATCAATGTGTGTACCGCTAAACTGGGCGCCCCGTTTGCGTCCCATTAGTTGTTGGATGTTAAGGATCTCACCGTGTTTTCCACAAAGAGAAGGCGAGCTATCGCCGGCACTCTGAACAAGTTGTGGCCTGGCATGCTCTTCTCCTCTGCCGTTATATACGTCCTCCTCGGCATCTTTTTCCAGAAGAGCCCTGTCTCGTCACAGTTGAAGATTTGCTGGGGGATGTATCCTTCGGCTTCTATCAGTTCGGCAAAAGTTATAATAAAATCTTCAGCTGCCTTCACATCCGAGCTTGCTGCCTCACCATGCCTGACGACGGAGTGAATGCCGGTCCTCTTCTTAAAATTATCAAACCATCCCCGACTGGCTTTGAATGACTTCCGATGCCTCGTCCGTTGATGTTCCCACCGTCTGCTGCACCAAATCCCCGTAAATGTCTCGTACCTTCTCACACATGATGCTCTCGGTCACGGTATCTCCTGCGAGCTGCTTCTCCGTCAACCACACAAACAACAACTTCTCCATCTCTTCATGGATAGAGGTCCGGAGCTTTGAAATAATCGTAACGCCCTTGGCTGGCGTTATAGCCTTTATCGACTCCTTCTGCTTCAAAATCGTACATATCGTAGAAGTACTACGATCGTACTGCCTCACCAAGTCGACAACACGCACACCTCGCTCATGTTTTTCGACGATTGCGTGTTTTATATCCAAGCACATCATCCTCTTCTTCTTCTCAGTACTGCCCTTGGCACTCAATTTCTTAGGACCCATGGTTAAAACTAAGAAATTTTCCAAAATAAACAAAATGCGAAAACAAAGCAGCAGCGATATACGGCAGAGATGCTTGCACGGCAAGATAACCACGTGACCGGAACCCACCTGGTGGCGGGTGGCGTAAGCTCGTAACTCAGATCTCGGCTCGCATCTCAAAGCAAAAAACCGCCCGAGCGACGGCTCGTATCTCGGAAAACTCGTAAGTTGGTGCACTCGTAAGTCAAGGTTTCACTGTATATATATATACACAGTGCGTATCAAAAAAAAGGTAATCCGAATTCAAGGGGTTAATATGCAAAGGTTATTTAGTTTGACAATTTACATGTGGTTTACCAATTATGAGGAGGAGATCCTCAGCTTTCCATTGATGCCTTTCATGCATCATTGCTGTCACACATGACAGAGTACATGTTCATTGAAAATGACAGGTTCAAATCGCATTTTTACAAGTTTGGCTAAACGGTGCAAGACAGTTTGAAATGGACGCATTACTTGTCGACTGCCAAGTTGATTATGTAAAATTGTTAAGCTGGTCTGGTAATCGTCGGTTGCGACATCCTTTGTTTAAGATGGGTATTTAAGATGGGCCTACAGTGTATGGGTTTAGAGACAGTCTGAGTCATTGAAAATGTGGTTCAACTTATGACTGAACAGCGGACCTTCGTGGTTACAACCTTTCACCAAACTGGAAGTTTGCAGCGAACTCGTGATGCGTTCAGGGAACGTTTCCCAGAATGGGAGCCTCCAGCAGCCAAAACCATTTGGGCGAATGTTAGAAAATACCAAGAGCATGGCACTAGCCTCAACCGCAACAAGGGGAATTCTGGTAGGAGGCGCACTGCGCGATCGGAAATGAACATTGCAGCAGTAAGGCAGCAAGGTTTGGAGCCTCCTAGGGATACCAGCGCAAGAGGAAATGGGATGGGATTGCCTTAGGCAACATTCAACCGAATCACAAGACTGGACCTCCACCAACATCCATATCGGATTCACATCCGGCATGTACCAGTTCACATCCATTGAGTACCAGTTCACTGGTAATTCCCTGTTTGTCGTTAAAGGCGGCAAAAAGGGTTGGCGTCAGGAAGGGCATCCGGCCGTAAAACATTGCTTCAAAAAGGGGACCAAAAAAAAACAACAACAACCACGGTTCCCGAAAAAGGCCAACCCCCGCTTGCGGGGAAAAATGGCCTCTAAAGGTGGTTATTTTTTATATATCCGGCATCAACTTCCGCCAGGGGATTTTGCCAGGAGGCTGGTGCTTGCCGGATGGTTGATAGCACGTTGCGAAGCAGATGTCAATTTCCTGCGATATCTCGTTATCGGCGACGAAGCTGCTTTCGCCATGGACAGCAAGGTCAATACCCATAATGTTCTTGAATATGCACCAACAGGACAACCCCCAGAATTTAATTTTGACACCAACATGAATCGACAAAAGTGGACTGTTTGGTTGGGACTTTGTGGAAGTGGTCAGGTGATCGGACCATTTTTCTTTCAAAGGAATGTCAATGGTAACAGATATCTGCAGATGATCAATGATGAAGTTTTACCGCAGCTGGAGGAGAACTTTGAGCGACAGGTTTGTGGTGTTTTCAGATATCTCTGGTGGGCCCAAGACGGCGCCCCAGCACATCGTCTTATCGCTGTCATAGATCGACTGAGGGAACTCTTTGGAGACCGAGTCATCGCCCTCAACCATGCAGTGGAATGGCTGCCAAGATCACCTGACCTCACACCATGTGATTACTTCCTTTGGGGACATTTAAAGAACAAGGTGTTTGTAACTCCTCCCCGTGATCTTGACGAATTGCACGGCCGTATTCGACATGAAGTGGATGCTTTGCGCAATGACCCGGCTATGGTGAGACGAGCAGTTCAGGGCATGCTCCGCCACTGTGAGCTTTGTGTTGAAAGGGGAGGTGGACATATTGAAGGTGTGGGTGCATAAAGGCCAACCATTCCTGAGAAAAGTTCACATCTGACGTTCATTTTGCACCAATTACCCTGACTTGCATCGATTAGCCAAACTTGTAAAAATGCGATTTGAACTTGTCATTTTCAATGAACATGTACTCGATCATGTGTGACAGCAATGATGCATGGAAGGTATCAATGGAAAGCTGAGGATCTCCTCTTAAGTAGTAAACCACATGTAAATTGTCAAAATAAATAACCTTTGCATATTAGCTCCTTGAATTCGGATTACCTTTTTTTCGATATGCACTGTGTATGTATATATATATATATATATATATATATATATATATATATGTATGTATGTATGTATGTATGTATGTATGTGTATATATATATATATATATATATATATATATATATATATATATATATATATATATATATATATATATATATATGTATGTATGTATGTATGTATGTATGTATGTATGTATGTATGTGTATATATATATATATATATATATATATATATATATATATATATATATATATATATATACATATATATATATATATATAGATATATATAGATATATAGATATATATAGATATATATAGAGTATACATAGAGTATAGAGTATCGAACCCTGGTGTTGGGCTAGCGGCTAGGGTGCCGGCTTAGGATCCTAGGATCCTGGGTTCGAATCCCGGTCAATCGCTGAATTAACGCCAGGGGGGTTGACTCAGCCTGTCATCCTTCCGAGGTCGGCAAATTGAGTACCAGTTCACTGGTAATTCCCTGCTTGTCGTTAAAGGCGGCAAAAAGGGTTGGCGTCAGGAAGGGCATCCGGCCGTAAAACATTGCTTCAAAAAGGGGACCAAAAAACAACAACAACCATGGTTCCCGAAAAAGGCCAACCCCCGCTTTGCGGGGAAAAATGGCCTCTAAAGGTGGTTTTTATACATAGAGTATCGAGTAAAAATACATAGAGTATCGTTTAGAGAGAGGAAGACAAATGATGAATTGCGAAAGATGATGGGAATAGAGCCTGTGATTGATGCTGTGAAGAGAAACAGGTTGAGATGGTTTGGTCATGTGTTGAGGAAGGATGAAAGTGACTGGTTGAGAAGAGTGATGGAAATGAATGTAGAAGGAAGTAGAGGACGGTGAAGACCGAGAAAGACTTGGCTAAAGATGGTGGAAGAAGAAATGCGGGCAAGGGGGTTAACAAGGGGAGATGCAGAAAATAGGGCAAAATGGAGAAGATTGTCATGGGGAGCGAAAGGCTAACCCCGCTCTAGCAGGGAAAATGGCCTTCAAATGCCTGTTGTTGTATATGTATGTATGTATGTATGTGTGTGTGTGTGTGTGTGTGTGTGTGTGTGTGTGTGTGTGTGTGTGTGTGTGTGTGTGTGTGTTATATATATATATATACATATATATATATATATATATATATATATATATATATATATATATACGTATATATATATATACTAGCTTGGCTCAGCTCGCTGTGCTCGCCTCACCAAGCGTCGTTACTGAGGAGCGGGCTTATTTTAGCTGAGGATAATGACTGTACCTAAGTTGCTGTGTTGTCATGATTTACACCAATCATAATACAAACAATTACTTTGCACAAATGTATTTGTTGTGTTTGTGATATTACATTTCATAGGCAATTTAGGTTGAAGATTCAGGTTGAATGTTTTTTTTTTTTTTCAAGAAAGAACTCCTCAGCACATGCATAGGGGAGGGGTAGGTGCAGACTGGAAGTTTGGGACGATTACACCTCACCACCAAGTAATTGAAAACACCTCACAGCCATAAAACACGTAATAAAAACACCTCACCACCAAGAAATTTAAAACATGTAATAAAAACACCTCACCACCAAGTAATTTAAAACATGTAATAAAAACACCTCACCACCAAGTAATTTAAAACATGTAATAAAAACACCTCACCACCAAGTAATTTAAAACATGTAATAAAAACACCTCACCACCAAGTAATTTAAAACACGTAATAAAAACACCTCACCACCAAGTAATTTAAAACATGTAATAAAAACACCTCACCACCAAGAAATTTAAAACATGTAATAAAAACACCTCACCACCAAGTAATTTAAAACACCTCACAGCCATGAAACACGTAATAAAAACACCTCACAGCCATAAAACACGTAATAAAAACACCTCACAGCCATGAAACACGTAATAAAAACACCTCACAACCATAAAACACGTAATAAAAACACCTCACAGCCATGAAACACGTAATAAAAACACCTCACAGCCATGAAACACGTAATAAAAACACCTCACAGCCATGAAACACGTAATAAAAACACCTCACAACCATAAAACACGTAATAAAAACACCTCACCACCACAAAATTTAAAACACCTCACAGCCTTAAAACACGTAATAAAAACACCTCACAGCCATAAAACACGTAAACAAAACACACCACCACAAAATTAAAAACACTTCACAGCCATAAAACAAGTAATAAAACACCTCAAAGCCATAAAACACGTAATAAAAACACCTCACTACCACAAAATTGAAAACACCTCACAGCCATGAAACACGTAATAAAAACACCTCCCAGCCACGAAATTAAAAACACACCACCACGTCATTTAAAAACACCTCACCACCAAGTAATTCAAAACACCTCACCACCACGTAATTCAAAGCACCTCACCACCACGAAATTAAAAACACCTCACCACCACGTCATTTAAAAACACCTCACCACCACGTCATTTAAAAACACCTCACCACCAAGTAATTCAAAACACCTCACAGCCACGAAATTAAAAACACCTCACCACCATGTCATTTAAAAACACCTCACCACCAAGTAATTCAAAATACCTCACAGCCACGAAACTAAAAACACCTCACCACCACATCATTTAAAAACACCTCACCACCAAGTAATTAAAAACACCTCACCACCACGTAATTCAAAACACCTCATCACCAACTAATTCAAAACACCTCATCACCACATAATTAAAAACACCTCACCACCACGTAATTATAAATACCTCACCACCACGTAATTCAAAACACCTCACCACCATGTGATTTTAAAACACCTCACCACCATGTGATTTAAAAACACCTCACCACAACGTCATTTAAAAACACCTCACCACCACATAATTCTAAATACCTCACCACCACGTGATTCAAAACCACCACAACGTTATTAAAAACACTTCACAACCACGGAAACAAAAGTTTGAGGGAGTCGTTAAGTGACAACACAGACACTGCCCAGATGTGTAGATATATAGATAAACGACTGTACCCAAGTTGCCATTTTGTCATGGTTTAGACCAATCATAATTCAAACAATTATTTTGCACAAATGTATTTGTAATATACGTGATATCACATTTTAAAAACAATTGAAGTTGAAAAAAAAAATTCCCCAAAAAATCCCCCCCCCCCCCCCCCAAAAAAAAATTTGGAAAATTTTTCAAACAAAATACCCTTAGGACATACCGACGGGAGAGATATGTGCATACCAGAAGTTTGGTACGATTTCACAAAAGTTTGAGAAAGTAGTTCAGTGATAACACAACACAGGACAGACGCTGCACAGATCGACATATATATATATATATATATATACATTATACATATACTAGCGGGGTCACCCGTGGGAATCCCACGGGCATGGATGTGTGTGACATTTCGACATATTGAGTTATATGCTGCACATTCATTTTTACAAAATGGTTACTGGCAAGTCATCAGATCCAGAAATGGTGTGAATTTAGTTATTTCACATAATATGTGACCCCTCACTCCTCTCCACCTGACACTCTCCTGTCTCCACCTGACACTCTCCTGTCTCCACCTGACACTCTCCTCTCTCCACCTAGCACTCCTCTCCTCTCCAAACCCTCACATCCCTCTCCTTTCCAATCCCTCACCTCTCCAATCCCTCACACTCCTCTCCTCTCCAATCCTTCACACGCCTCTCCAATCGCGCCTCACACTCCTCTCCAATCGTGCCTCACACTCCTCTCCAATCGCGCCTCACACTCCTCTCCAATCGTGCCTCACACTCCTCTCCAATCGTGCCTCACACTCCCCTCCAATCACTCCTCTCCAATCGTGCCTCACACTCCTCTCCAATCACGCCTCACACTCCTCTCCAATCGTGCCTCACACTCCTCTCCAATCGCGCCTCACACTCCTCTCCAATCGCGCCTCACTCGCCTCTCCAATCGGCTTTCCCCGTCTCGTTTCTCTCCTTTTTCTCCCGTCTCGTTCTTTTTCTTGCTCCAAATCGGCCCGTCGGAATCGGAAATCGGCCCGTCTCGCCCGTCGGCCCGTCGGAATCGGAAATCGGCCCGTCTTGCTTTTGTGCTTGTGCGTAAATAAATTGTGTTCATGACACCATTTCTGGTGTTGGGCTAGCGGCTAGGGTGCCGGCTTAGGATCCTGGGTTCGAATCTCGGTCGATCGCCGAATTAATGCCAGGGGGGTTGACTCAGCCTGTCATCCTTCCGAGGTCGGCTAATTGAGTACCAGTTCACTGGTAATTCCCTGTTTGTCGTTGAAGGCGGCAAAAAGGGTTGGCGTCAGGAAGGGCATCCGGCCGTAAAACATTGCTTCAAAAAGGGGACAAAAAAACAACAACTACCACGGTCCCCGAAAAGGCCAACCCCCGCTTTGCGGGGAAAAATGGCCTCTAAACGGTGGTTTTTACACCATTTCTGGATCTGATGACTTGCCAGTAACCATTTTGTAAAAATGAATGTGCAGCATCTAACTCAATATGTCGAAATGTCACACACATCCATGCCCGTGGGATTCCCACGGGTGACCCCGCAAGTTTGCATTGACGTTCGTCGATGGACTCGTTCGCCCGTCTCATTCGTTTTCTTGCTGCATCCTGTTCAAGTCTGCGTTCTTCATCGATCGTCTCATTCATTTTGGAAATAGAAGTTTCCACGCAGCGCATGAATTGTCACGATCCTCAAGAGGAATTTGTCTCGTAATCATCAAATGATAAATGGCAAGTAAATTATATTGTGGAAAATTAAAGATTTCAAATAAACCTATTTAAAGTGTATTCGCACATAACTAATTTTAAAAAACGAAGAAATATCTCTCGGTAATTTCCTGAAACATATTTTACTTCCGGCTAATAATGTTGAATTAAATAAAAACGAAGAAATATATGTCGGCATCATTGTTGACGTTTTTGTGACGACTGTCATCAAACGAAAAAGTAATATATCTTAACGGAAAAGCAAAAGCGAATTTTTAATATATATCGACACGTTGCCGTTGGTGTCATGTTGGGCGGTGTATGATACACCATGACGCGATTTTTAAAAATATATCTCTGCATTTTCCCGCGTGTGTGGAATGTTCTCAATTATTGCTGACACCGAGTCCAAAACCATCGATAAAAATGAAATCATATGGTGAGTTAGATTGGAGATAAAGGCGTGAGAGAGACTCAATGGCCTTGAAGTTGAAGTTACAGGCGTTTGAGAATTCATTTCGTTCTATAAACGGCAACTTTCATTGGATTTCCTTCCCGTTTTTTTTCAACCGAGTCGAAAACTATGTTAGCGACTGTGAAAAATGAAATGATATATCGAATTTTTAATATGTATCGACACGTTGCCGTCGGTGTCATGTTAAGCGGTGTATGATACACCATGACGCGATTTTAAAAAATATATCTGCATTTTCCCGCGTGTGTGGAATGTTCTCAATTATTGCTGACACCGACTCTAAAACCATCGATAAAAATGAAATCATATGGTGAGTTAGATTGGAGATAAAGGCGTGAGAGAGACTCAATGGCCTTGAAGTTACAGGCATTTGAGAATTCATTTCGTTCTATAAACGGCAACTTTCATCGGATTTTCTTCTCGTTTTTTTTCAACCGAGTCTAAAACTATGTTAGCGACTGTGAAAAATGAAATGATATATCGAATTTAAAATAGATATCGACACATTGCCGTCGGTGTCATGTTGGGCGGTGTATGATACACCATGACGCGATTTTAAAATATATATCTCTGCATTTTCCCGCGTGTGTGGAATGTTTGTGGAAAATTAAAGATTTCAAATAAACCTATTTAAAGTGTATGCGCACATAACTAATAAAAAAAACGAAGAAATATCTCTCGGTAATTTCCTGAAACATATTTTACTTCCGGCTAATATGTTGAATGAAATAAAAACGAAGAAATATATGTCGGCATCATTGTTGACGTTTTTGTGACGACTATCATCAAACGAAATAGTAATATATCATAACGGAAAAGCAAAAGCGAATTTTTAATATATATCGACACATTGCCGGCGGTGTCATGTTGGGCGGTGTATGATACACCATGACGCGATTTTAAAAAATATATCTCTGCATTTTCCCGCGTGTGTGGATTGTTCTCAATTATTGCTGACACCCGAGTCTAAAAGTAAAACCATCGATAAAAATGAAATCATATGGTGAGTTAGATTGGAGATAAAGGCGTGAGAGAGACTCAATGGCCTTGAAGTTACAGGCCTTTGAGAATTCATTTCGTTCTATAAACGGCAACTTTCATCGGATTTTCTTCCCGTTTTTTTTCAACCGAGTCTAAAACTATGTTAGCGACTGTGAAAAATGAAATGATTTATCGAATTTGATTTGAAATAAAACTGGGGGAGAGCAAGACACCACGGGCCTACAAAACAGGACTCAAAGCTATGCGAGTTAATAAAATGGTGGATATTTGTTTATAGCCACTCCCAGAATGGGTGGAGCTATGGGTGGAGCTACTCTGCAAACCGAGTAAGCCACACCCCGGACAGACACCCAACAGATAGACAGACAGACAGACAGAATCATCTACGGCTATTATAATATAGATGACTCCATGGTAAGATCTCCAACCAAAGTTTGACCCACTCTTGTGTAAACGAAGCAGGCATTCCGTACTTTGAACAACGAGTCCACATAATATGTCACACAAGGTTTTTATTCGGACAATTTGCCCCCTCCCCTTCCCCCCTCCCTCCCTCCCTCCCTCCAAACCACCCCTCTCCCCCCCTCCCTCCAAACCACCCCTCTCCCAAACCCCCCCCCCTCCGCTTCCACCCCCCTCTGGTTCCCCCCCATTCTAGCCCCCCCTATAATCCCTGTCCATCCCGCATTCCCCTTTACCGCATAGGGCCACATGTGATGATCTTGATACTATGGCAATTTTATTTTATCTTTAAAAAAAATTTTTTGCTTTAATATATTTACAGTTTTAATTTAATTTACAATTTAATTGTTTACAAGTTTAACTTTTATTTAAATGTAATTATTGTTCCTGATTTTCTAAACACGGGTGAAATCCAGCATTGCTTACAGGATTATTTTAAGCCGTTAATATGCGGTTGATTTTTGAATTTGGTCATAACGTGTCCGTTCACGAGAGCGGTGTGATACGGTTTCATTGGCTGTCCAGCTTTGCCCACCCCACTTTGCATATACCCCACCCACTTTGCATATAAGGGGATGTTGAGATGATTTTATCACTCTTGAGGAAGATTAACGGAGGCGTGTGGCTTCACATGTTGTTAATCGAAACGTTGAGTCATTGTTTGTTCAATTAAAGGTTGGAGATCTTACCATGGAGTCATTTGGATTTACTCCCAACCACAAATCTTTGCATCGCGCGCGCGCGCGCGCGCACACACACACACACACACACACACACACACACACACACACACACACACACACACACACACACACACACACACACACACACACACACACACACACACACACACACACACACACACACACACACACACACGTTGGGCTAGCGGCTAGGGTGCCGGCTTAGGATCCTAGGATCTAATCCCGGTCGATCGCTGAATTAACGCCAGGGGGGTTGACTCAGCCTGTCATCCTTCCGAGGTCGGCAAATTGAGTACCAGTTCACTGGTAATTCCCTGCTTGTCGTTAAAGGCGGCAAAAAGGGTTGGCGTCAGGAAGGGCATCCGGCCGTAAAACATTGCTTCAAAAAGGGGACCGAAAAACAACAACAACCACAGTTCCCGAAAAAGGCCAACCCCCGCTTGCGGGGGAAAATGGCCTCTAAAGGTGGTTTTTTATCAATGCAAATTCACCTGATGCGGGGCTAGATATTTTATTATCATTACACAGACCGACCTGTACCTTGTTTATTTATAACTACTCAATCATGTACTCAACTTTTGGTTCTGCCTTGATCCCAATGTTTGCTATCTTTCCTCTTCCACTCTTTTCCTTCTCGATTTCCTTAGTCTTCCATCCTCTACTGATAATGTCTTTCTTAAGAACTAGGGCATGCCCGTACTATATATATATCTAAAATTATATCCCCCCCCCCTCTATTTACATGAAATGGTTTGGTCCATTCGCAAAGCCAAAGCGAACGGCTTGCGAGTACGGTGACAATCCCCCCCCCTCTATTTACATGAAATGGTTTGGTCCAAAGCGAACGGCTTGCGAGTACGGTGACAATCCCCCCCCTCTATTTACATGAAATGGTTTGGTCCAAAGCGAACGGCTTGCGGAGTTTGGTAAAGAAATCGCCATAGCGTGCACAAACGCGCAGGAAAGCGAAAGAATCGCAAATTAGTTTTAAAACATAGTTTAACGCCAACATAGTTTGCCAACGTGAAATAAATGAATACGCTCTCAAATGTGCCGTCCGAGGCAGAGTCTGTTCGGCACGTTCGGCACACGTGATAGCTCGCTGCTCTCTGATTGGTTGAATCGTTATTTGGACATAGCTCGGTAACTACTTGTCCGATTAATATGAAACCTTGAAAAGGCACATCCTCGGGTCCCCAGCAATATACCTGGCAAGTTTCAAGTATATCGGACCCGTGGTTGTCGAGAAACAGCGGTCACAGACAAACAAACACACAGAGATTACTGGAATTATAGATAGATGATCTCCAATTTTCTTACACTTTCATTAAATGCGTTGGAGGATTAAAAGTGTCCTAAACTATCCCTACTTTTAATGGTTTATCTGAAGTATTTAAACTGTTGCTTCCTCTGTTATATTTCACACTATTTCTTCATTGCAGACTATTTACCTGTTGTCGGATTTCAAACTGTATTGTGCATTTAACCCAAAAACCTGCTTACCTAAAACCTGCTATACTCACCTTTCCCTTCAATTATACTCCTTCCCTCCTTAACACCGTTCGATATATTTTCCTCCACGGTTCCATTTCCCTATTTAACCCCATCACTCCAACCTTCAGCTCTCGCTCTCCCTCACTTACCCTCCCACCAGCGCCACAACGGGGTCATGGGAAAACAACACAAGCGGGGTCAAACACGCGGGGACTGTTGCCAAGGCTGCGAAGCGCCATCACCTTCCATCACCGAGGTACTGGTCTGGGAATGTTAAGGAAACCAAGGGGTATAAATAGAGGAGTAAAGAAGAGTTAGAGGTAAAGAGAAATAAAATTCCTAATCCATGTAAATTTTCACACTTAATGTCCGACTCATAATAATATTAGTGACTACCGTTATTAAAGTGGGTGTTACAAACTTTAGTGATGTATGCATCTTTCCCATCTCACAAGGTAAACTTTTATTGGCAATGATTTCACCAACAATTCATGTGTGTGTTTACCGTGGTTGCTCCAACAACGTCATCTTCAGAAATAAACGAACAAGCGAGCAAAAACTTGAGAAAGCCATCACTCCTGTCCTTCCTCACCTGTTGAACACAGACCAGAGCCAGTTAATTGACGCACGCACAATAATAAAACACATTAGCATCCTCTCTATCAACATTGCATCCACAGGCCCCCATTGACGTCTTCTACAAGCATCAATTTCTGTCCGGAGAAAATACGCAGCGAAGCCATACATGGAATAAAGAACTAAGCGTGCTTCTTTAGAAGTACTGCAACATAGTGTGCAAACACCTTACAAGGAAATGTTGATGCAGGAAAGAACAATTCTATCCATCCAACCTGTTCTGCATCTTTCACAAGAATAGGCCTTTGAACTTCACTGCACGCATAGAACTTTGGAACTTCCTACCTGCATCTATATCTCTCAGATGAAATGTACAACCTCGGAAATATACCCATGGCACTCCCCTATCCAATGAGGTGTGGAACTTCAGTGTAAGTCGAGGTTTCAGCGTCATTGGCTGATAGACATTTCATCAATATAAACTAAAAACGTTGGCACTGGCTCGGCACAATGCAAGTCCGTAATCACTCACCTCACCTGGCTCTGGACATGGGAGAAAATGATTACACACTCCTCGACCTCTCTAGCTACTTAAAGTGACAACACCGACTTCCAGCAGTACATGAACAAACAGGACAACTACCCCAGCACACAGCACAGTGTCTTTAATACAAGTGTGAAATGTATCACCTACGCTATCGTCCGGACGGTATTAACTACTTAATCCTGAATAAAGTATCTGACTCCCTACCCCACCTCCTCCAAATGCAACAATATACTTGCACATTATATTATAAATTATATGCTCCGAGTTATTGTATGCGTTATCCATTGGGTGAATAACACGTCTATGTACACTGTCCATTCACAACACATCACCACAACAATAATGATTGGTCCAATGACAGCTCCCTGACATTTCAGCGTGGCCGGAGGCTTGAGGGGAGAAGTAACCCAAATGTGAACACGTTTCTACCTTCTGGGCTTCATCAGCACATTGCACCACTTGTCCGCACTAAATTGGCCTAACCTTGCATTCATTTGAGTCTTCATTTTAATAATCATCCTTCAGCTGTTGTGATAACATAAGATGTGTATTGTTTGGACCAATATTGCCATGTACTTTGGTTGTCTCCTTCTTTTGTATGCAGGACAAAGGTGCAGAGCAGCATCATTAGCTGAGAGTCAGGTGTGCCACTGGAACAATGCACTTTGTAGGTTGGAGCATGGATTTGGAATTTTGTTCAGGGTGCCGGCGAGAACTTATCTACTCTTCGTTAAGGACACCATGGGATCTTTAATGTCCACCAGCTATTGTCGACAGATGGGACGGCAATTTAATGTCCAACCGAGGGACGGAAACGACATTGAAGAATCACCCTGCCTGTGCAACACCGGGATGGCAGTTGCTGGGTTGGGATTCAAACCCAGGCTAGACAGCGTTGAGGCAAGTCTGCGTATCCCGCCAGCCGGGTCTATGGGTTAAAGCAAGGCGTTTAACTTTATCATATAAAATGTTTGGATTTTGGTCAAAAATTTGTCACTTAAAATACCATTCGGGATGGATGGATGTCTTTGATAATTTATGGACATTTTTGGTTTGCCTCATTGAGCCTAGTGTTGGCTTAGCGGTTCGGGTGCTGGCTTGGGATCCGAGGATCCTGGGTTCGAATCCCGGTCGATCGCTGAATACACACCAGGGGGGTTGACTCAGCCTGTCATCATTCTGAGATCGGAAAATTGAGTACCAGCTCACTGGTAATTCCCTGTATGTCGCAAGAGTCGACTAACAGGTTGGCGGCAGAAACGGAATCCGGACATAAAACATTGCTTCAAAAAAGGGGACCACGGTGCCCGAAAAAGGCCAACCCCTGCTCTGCGGGGAAAAATGACCTCTAAAGGTAGTTCATATCCCTGGTTCTCCTGAATAGTGAAGCGAAAGGGAAAATTAAGTTTTGGTGTCCAATTTCCTAAATGGTTTATGATCAGTCTGGCAGTCGAAAAATGTTTTCCCCATCTTAGCTATTTCCTTTAACATTATTTTTTTATCTCTTCGAGGTGGTCGAAGGGAGTTTGAAGGAAGACCATGGTTGCAAATCACATATCATTGGTGCTGGGAAGTTTGCAAAAATATATAACAAATGATAATTTAATCGATAAGACCGACAATGAAAGGTGGAATGCACAGTCACATGAAAAAGTAAGTACACCCCCTGTAAAGTTTTGACTTTTTCAACATATTTCAACAAACAGCTATTTGATCTTCATTTCAACAATATTGAAAGATAAAGGTGATATAATATAACAAATATCATGAAACATTTACATTTTGTAGTCCATTGTATCTATCTATAATTCCAGTAATCTCTGTGTGTCTGTGTGTGTGTCTGTGTGTTTGTCTGTGACCGCTGTTTCTCGACAACCACGGGTCCGATATACTTGAAACTTGCCAGGTATATTGCTGGGGACCCGAGGATGTGCCTTTTCAACGTTTCATATTAATCGGACAAGTAGTTACCGAGCTATGTCCAAAAAACGATTCAACCAATCAGAGAGCAGCGAGCTATCACGTGTGCCGAACGTGCCGAACAGACTCTGCCTCGGACGGCACATTTGAGAGCGTATTCATTTATTTCACGTTGGCAAACTATGTTGGCGTTCAACTATGTTTTAAAACTAATTAAAACTAATTTGCGATTCTTTCGCTTTCCTGCGCGTTTGTGCATGCTATGGCGATTTCTTTACCAAACTCCGCAAGCCGTTCGCTTTGGACCAAACCATTTCATGTAAATAGAGGGGGGGATTGTCACCGTACTCGCAAGCCGTTCGCTTTGGACCAAACCATTTCATGTAAATAGAGGGGGGGGGGATATAATTTTAGATATAGATATAGTACGGGCATGCCCTAGTAATTTAAATAAACATAAATGCAAATTTCGCATGTGGAAAAGAGTAAGTACACCCCTACATTTATCAATACTTCAAATACCTAAAATTGGAATCAGGTGCACCAGCTCAGGTGCAAATGATTAGAACATCGTCAGAGAGGATCTTGGAGGAACCTGTCTTATTTAAACCTCAGACATTTAGTTTGGTTTGCTCTTTGTTGTTGAAGTGTGCGGCGTCACCATGCCTAGATCAAAAGAGCTCTCTGAGGCCTTCAGAAAGAAGGTTATAGATGCCTTCGAGTCTGGGAAGGGATTTAAAAAGATCTCCAAACAATTTTGAAATCAATCATTCGACTGTCCAGAAGATCATCTACAAGTGGAGAAGATTCCAAACAACTGCCAACTTGTTCAGGCCAGGCCGCCCCAGCAAGTTCAGCCCGAGAGCAGACCGCAAGATGCTGAAAGAAGTCTCGAAGAACCCCAGAATGTCATCATGCGACCTACAGGTAGCTCTTGCCACTGTAGATGTCAAAGTGCACGAGTCTACCATTAGAAAGAGGCTGCACAAATTTGATCTACATGGGAGGTGTGCCAGGAGGAAACCTTTGCTGTCCAGAAAGAACATCAGGGCAAGACTAAAGTTTGCCAATGAACACCAAAGCAAAGACCAGCACTTCTGGAACAATGTGCTCTGGACAGATGAGTCAAAGGTAGAGCTATTTGGCCACAGTACCAGAAGAGATGTTTGGCGAAAACCAAAGACAGCATTTGACCACAAGAACCTGATACCAACTGTAAAGCATGGTGGTGGAAATATTATGGTTTGGGGCAGCTTTGCTGCATGAGGGCCTGGGCAGCTCACCATCATAGAATCCACTATGAATTCTTCATTGTACCAGAGGGTGCTTGAGGATAATGTGAGGCCATCTGTCGGAAAGTTGAAGCTCAACCAAAGGTGGACCTTGCAACATGACAATGACCCTAAACATACCAGTAAATCCACCAAGGAATGGCTGAAAAGAAAGAAATGGAGGGTTCTGGAATGGCCAAGTCAAAGCCCGGATCTAAATCCCATCGAGATGTTGTGGGGGGATTTGAAACGAGCTGTGCATGCAAGAAACCCCTCAAACATCGCACAGCTGAAAGAATTCTGCATGGAGTGGTGGGCAAAAATTTCTCCCAGTCGATGTCAGAGACTGGTAGATAGTTATAAGAAACGCCTACTTGAGGTTGTTTCTGCCAAAGGGGGCAATACCACCTATTAGAGCCAAGGGTGTACTTACTTTTTCCACATGCGAAATTTGCATTTATGTTTATTTAAATTATACAATGGACTACAAAATGTAAATGTTTCATGATATTTGTTACATTATATCACCTTTATCTATTAATAATGTTGAAATGAAGATCAAATAGCTGTATGTTGAAATATGTTGAAAAATTCAAAACTTTACATGGGGTGTCTTTACTTTTTCACGTGACTGTGTCGACGGGTTGGACCATTCCAGATTTCTACCTGAACCTCAGATGTTCAGGATGCTCTGAATCCAGGTTCAAATCCCATAAATCAGATGCATTTGTCCAATGTCAATGAACATGGTATATGGAATTCTAATGGTATATTTCTAATTTGGTGTCCTTTTTCATTTCATTTGGTATATAATTTCATGGAATTCTAATGGTATATGGTGTCCTTGTAATTCACATTAATACACACCGATCTCTACTAATCAAACACAAACCAGACAGCTCAATGTAATTCCACAACCTCTGCACGAACCCCAAGAGTGCGCGATCTGCTATAGACGCCACTAAATTGGCAAATGTGGATGACGATTCAAAAAATGATTCACCTCGATCCACCCTATCGTATTTAGAAGTCACAGCCCTCTTCCGAAGTAAAGCTTTCACTACCTGCAAATAATATCAGGGAGATTGATCAGAATAATGAAAGCATGTCAACTGAGATTCATTAGCAAACTAGAACGGCACCCGTGCACATACCTGGATCTGGATTCGGACCAGATCTGGAGTCGGATCTTCACCAAAATTGAATCAATTCGCTCTGGACACACATCCAACCTGTCCACCAAGTTTCATCTGACATTATGAGATATCCTGCACACAGACAGACAAACAAGGGTGAAAACATAACCTCCGTCTTTCTTCTGTGGTGGGGGGAATACAACAACACAACATGCATTATAAAAGCCATTTTCCCTGCTAGAGCGGGGGTTAGCCTTGCGGTCCCCATGACAATCTTCTCCATTTTTCCCTATTTTCTGCATCTCCTTGTTAACCCCCTTGCCCGCATTTATTCTTCCACCATCTTTAGCCAAGTCTTTCTCGGTCTTCCCCGTCCTCTGCTTCCTTCTACATTCATTTCCACCACTCTTCTCAACCAGTCACTTTCATCCTTCCTCAACACATGACCAAACCATCTCAACCTGTTCCTCTTCACAGCATCAATCACAGGCTCTATTCCCATCATCTTTCGCAATTCATCATTTGTCTTCCTCTCTCTCAACGATACTCCGCACATCCGTCGAACCATTCGCATTTCCACCCTTTCCAACCTTCGTTGCTGCTCTACGTTCATTACCCATGTCTCGCTCCCATAAATCATAACACTTCTCACACATGCAGCATACACCTTTCCCTTCAGCTTCAACGACACTCCCCTCATCAGCACGCCACTCAGTTCCCGAAACTTCTTCCATGCACATCTCACTCGAGCAACCGTTGCCGAGTTTGATCCACCTTCTCCATTCAGCATGTCTCCGAGGTAGCAAAATGTTTTCACACCTTCCAGCTTCACGCCGTCTCCAAGATCCAACTCAACATTTCCTCCATCTGCAGCTCCCTCTGTGCACACCTTACATTTGAATGTAGCTGCCACACTGGTTAATGACCCTCTCAGACCACTACATTTTTGATGAACCCACTCAGCGCACATTGTACATTGAATGGAGTTCACTCCGACACACTTCCTACACACAGCACAGGGTCACTTCCCAGTTCTTTCCACCTCACCACATGCTTTACCACTTGCCATCACCTTCATCTTTCCGATATTCACCTTCAGACCTTTTGTCTCCATACATTCCTTCCACGTGTTCATCTTTTCCTTCAGTCCATCCATACTTTCCACAATCAACACCAGATCATCTGCATACAACAACTCCCACGGTAAACCCTCCTTTACGTTCTGAGCCAGCACCTCCATCACAGCTACAAATAGTAGTGGACTTAGTACCGACCCCTGATGCACTCCCACCTTCACCTCAAACTCACCACTGTTCCCGTCCTTCGTCCTTACAGCTGTGTGCGCTCTTTTGTTAGGGTTAGGGTTCGGTTAGGGTTAGGGGGGAATAAAGCAGATATATAAAATTCTTCATCTGAATAGGGTGAATCAATCTGAAAGTCACACAAATCAAAGGGATTGTAAACAAAAGGGAGCACCCCACAGTCGTTCAACGTCTTTCTAATAGAGCTACTGAGAAGCTCACTGCAAGGACATCCCCGATAGGTATTATATATAAACAGGTGAGCAGCAAAAGAGAAATTGCATTTTCATTGCATCTGCTTGTAATGTAGGCAATAACACAATGTTTATTCTAATGGTAAGTTTGTTTTACTTGAAAGGTGTACTTATTATTTATATATATATATGTATATATATATATATAGCCTCAAAGCTCTTCCATGAGCCCCAACCATGTATACAAAAAAAAAATGGAGTATTTTGTGCTACTCGTGTTAACCGCACCCAGTTGCACCTGCGTGTTTGCTTTGTTCCTGTTGTCGTTTAGTTTTTCTTCAACCTTATCCTTGTTACGTGCTTTGTTATAACCTGTTTTTGGAGATAACTGTTTATCACCGAGGCAATGTATGCAGCTGGGGTAGTGCAGGAAAAGCTGCATCATGTGGTCCCTCGTTTTGTCATGCATAGGTGGATGCAACAACAGTTCATGCACAATTATTTATTTTCTTCTATTATAACCCTATTTGTGAACGTCTGTTTGTTCGGTTGTGCCTCACCTCATGGACAGCCTAAGGGAGTGACTTAGAGAGGGAAGAGGGGATCCATGGGAGTAACTTTTCAGACAAAAAACATGGGCGCATCAGATTTAGACTAGGGGCGTGGCAGCGGGGCGTGGCTTCACCTGACTATAAAAAGCCCACTACACACACGCGACTGACTATTTATTTTCCAGGCAACGCCGGGTAACTCTGCTAGTATACTATATAAGAGAGCCATTGGTCTGTCTGTCTGTGTGTCGCCATTTTTCTCCAAGATGGCTTAACGGAACTTCGTCAAACTTTCAGGGGTTTATCAGTGAGTGCCTGGGAGTGTTTTAGGCCAAAAAAATATTATTTTTGAAAAAAACATAACTTCGTTTTTTTGGATTTTTTATTTTATATAATCGTTCTATTGTGCCGAAGCCTTTTTGATTAATAACAGTTATATACAAGTACACATTCGCATAAATAAATACAAAACAATTTCCAGACATTTGAACTAAAAACGTTCTGGTGTTGGTGTTGGCTTAGCGGTTCGGGTGCCGGCTTGGGATCCTAGATCCTGGGTTTGAATCCCGGTCGATCGCTGAATTAACGCCAGGGGGGTTGACTCAGCCTGTCATCCTTCCGAGGTCGGCAAATTGAGTACCAGTTTAATGGTAATTCCCTGTGTGTCGCAAGAGGCGACTAACAGGGTTGGCGGCAGGAAGGGCATCCGGCCATAAAACATTGCTTCAAAAAGGGGACCAAGGTGCCCGAAAAAGGCCAACCCCCGCATTGCGGGGGAAATGGCCTCTGAAGGTGGTGGTGAACACAAATAATCAAACTATTCCGGAAGCGGTCAAAGTTGGTGGTAAGGCTTCTTCTTCTTCTTCCTGATCGGCATCATACTTAACTCAGAAACGTGATGAACGGCACATTCACCAACATATTGTTATGGTTTTGGCGAAGCCCGTTCCCTTACCAAGGGGAGATAACGCCCCTGGTTCTCCTTGGGTCTTTGAACCGCGAGACCGAGTCGCCACTTCCGAGCAGACGTGGAAAATGGTTTTGGGACAATTTTCACATGTACCTAAGTACCCACGCCGCTGTGGAAGCGGGGATCGAGTCTCGCATGAACCATGCGTAATTGAGTACACCCGAGCGGATGGCATACCACGTGGTCCATGCTGTTACCTTGCTATTGGAACCCGATCAGAGCGATATGATTCGTACCACGCTAAGTCAATGATGGAAGGGACGAAACGGTCGAATCAGAGGAAGAACACGATTTATTACACTATTTACAAGGATTGGTAGCAAAGAGACACAGGGCAGTCTTAAACAGTCTTCCTTTTCCCCAGACAATGGGCCCACTCACACTTACAGGGGGATGAAAGAAGAAATGTTCATGCCCTGAACGCGCCGGCTTTGGTCGTCCAGGAACAGCTCACCCGGCGTGGCTCTTCGGCGGTCACAGCACGTACCCCGGCGAAGGCAGGCAGGCGGGAGAATCCTAGCAGCGCGTATCTCAGCAAAGGCAGGCAGGCAGGAAAATATGCGCGTCTGTGGCCCGGCACGGCCGTCTCCCACAGCGCGATTAATACAACTGAGCGCTTTCACTCTCGTAACTCAACGGAGGATCTGACTCCAGCTCAACACAGCGCTTTCCCTCTCATAACTGAACACAGCGATTTCACTCTCGTAACTGAACACAGCGCGTCTCCTCCCATCTCATAACTTTGCGCATTCCCTCTCATAACTCAGCGCTCCGAACCGACTGATGGGCTTGCCTCATAACTGAGGTCATAACTCGTCTGCCTCCCTTCTCATAACTTGGCGCTCCGAACCGACTCTCATGACTGAGGTGGGGGCTCCGGGCACAGGGTTATATTGGCCCCGCCCTAGCCCGCATCAGATGTTCCAAACCCCGCCCTTTGCCGCAGTGGCAAGCCACTCCCCTCGAGCCCTGATTGGTGGCTCGCGCTTACCGGTCACTCCTCCGCCTTCGCCGCCCTTAATCGACTCGTTCAGGCCGGCCTCGTGGTATTTTGCGCCAAAACCAAAAGCATGGAGGCATCGTAAAGGACCTAATTCTCATTATTCTACTCAAAGCAAAACTACACACAGGAAAGGTCTATGTACTAATGCTTACATTTACTTTGAAATAACTGAGCTTTAAACGAGGCTACATGTTGTAGTGTAACTAAACTAGGAGGGGAAATTAATCTTTATTATAAAAACACAAAACCGCAACAATATATTCAACGAAAAGGTAAAATGATGATTTGACATTTGTGATGGATTCCGATTTGGATGTAATTACTTTTCCATTCTATTTGCCCTCATTTCAAATATGTTAATGTTTATTTTTCGCTTGAGCAACACCGGGTACTTCAGCTATAAACGATTATATACTTTACTTGGGGTACAAATACAAATACAACTTTGTCTGGGGGGCTAACATAGGCTATGTGGCCGCGGCCTCATGCGGGGGTGTGGGGGACCAGGAGAGGGGCGTGAATTCACTATGCAAATGTGTACCGTGTAGCCCCACCTGGTGTTGGTGGCAGAGGGAATTACAGTTTCCTTCCCTTCCCCCCCCCTCCACCAAAACGGAGGGGCCTTTCAAAGCCCCCCCCCCCCGAATGATGTATATGTAGTATATCTTTCCCCTCCCTCTCCCCTCACCCCCCCTCCCCTTTACACACCCCCCACTCCCTTCCTCACCCCTCCTTCTCCTATCTCCCCCATTCCCCCCTCCCCCCCCCCCCGCAACGCCGGGTACTCCCGCTAGTTTTTCAAATATGAAAAAATATTCGACACTTTTTCTATCACCCTTTTATTGTATACAGGGTCGAGGCTCATGGAAGAGCTACAACACACAACATAACAAAATAGAACACCTAGAAATAAGACAATTGAAAGCTGGGAAACACAACATCGGACAGGGTCGAGACAAATAGAGGGACAGACACTTGGAGGACGAATGGGCATTGGGCAAGCATCGAAGAATGAGCAACAAGGGAAGGGGTGAACACAGCAATTAAGGGAAGGGAGGTGGAGTGAGAGGGAATGAAAACTGAGGGGAGGACACACTGGACAAAAGCTCAAGCTCAACTAATAAGCAGCTGAAAGAACAGGAAAGGAAAACGGGGGATGAAACAGCAATGGGACAATAACAGGATGGTGGGTGGAGGTAAGAAAACGCAATAACCAGGAAAGCAATGGGTGGGCTTGTGGAGAGGATGAGGGTAGAAAAAAAATCATCGGTAGGAATGGGAAATGACCTGAGTGGGTGAGCAGCCATCTTGAAGTCCTGGAGGGAAGAATGCAATTGAATAGATGAAGGAAGTTGGTTCCACAGGTGAAGAAAAGCAGGATCAAATGAGTGGAGTTGAGCAGTGAGCCAGGATATGGGGAGTTTCACACGAAATGGGTTACTGGCAGACCACGGGTGAATGAAATGAATGAATGAATGAATGATCGTTTTAAGGCCATTTTCCCCCGCTAGAGCGGGGGTTAGCCTCGGCCTCACCACGACCACGGGTATCCTGCAGAAATCTGGGGGTGGAAATCAGAAAGAGCACAGAAAGAGCAAAAGGTACAAGATCAGAAAGGAGGCAGTAGAAGACAGAGGCCACCGACCAGTCTGATGTGGGAGTAAACAGTTCAAAGATTCAGCATGGTCACGAGAGATTCCAATGACTTTGAGGGACATCATCTCCACTGCATCATCAAGAAACTAAAAGGTGTAAGGCGTGGGTGCCAGCCCAGAAAAGACAGCAGTATACCCAACCGAGCTGCTTATAAAGTCCTTGTAGGTTGTTAGAAGTTCGGATTTACTGAGGAAAAACTTGGCAGGATGGAGGATGCTGTTGATGACTGGCTTTGGAAGCTAACTCTAATAAGTGGTTTGCCCAAGAGGAATTGTGGCTGATGGTGAGGTCCAAAAGTGAGGGAGAGACCTTCTTCGGGAGATTTGTCAAGGAAGGAGGTGGGGAGATTGACCATGACGGTCCTTTCATAGAGACAGCGTGAGATTGTGAGATTTGCCAAGGGTGAAGGACATATTCCAAGTGTTAGACACCAGTTTCTGATTCTTCCAAGGTCTACAGAGATGGGATAGGCTGCTGCCTGACCATCTCAAATATGAGGGATGTTACAGGTAAAGTCAGCAAAAAGATGAGGAGAGTACAGGACTGGGCCCACGACACTGTTTTGAGGCACTCCAGCCATGACGGGTAGAGCTGAGTACAGTAAGTTCTCCAACGTTGTTAATGTATCCCAAAAAAGTGTGACGTGGGAAACAACATTGTTGAAAACGAATGCAAATAACATTTAATGTGTCCAAAGTCGAAAGTTTTTATGCAATAAAAACACCTTTAATAAGTGTGTGAAAATCATATTTTTGTACATTTACATTAAATAACGTCAGTCATAAAATAAAATACCTAACAAACAAACAAGAAGACGGCATGCACAGCATGATATAAAAAAAGGTTGCCAATGATCCAGCAAATAGTCCATTTCATCAAGATTAAAATTGACGATCTTGATCAAAGCTCGGGTCAATATTATGAAAAGTGACGATTTTTCAGAGGAAAATTTATGATTTTAGAAATTTGAACTAGAGTTTGACCTTTTGACCTCAAAAATAGTTTGTTTCCCAATTCAGTGAGGCACTGTGCAAATGCTGTTAAAATTTCAAGTCAATCGGATGAAAAATGATGATTTTGGAAGTTCGACCTCGAGATGACGTTTGACCTTTTGACCTAACAAAAAGTTGGTTCCCCGAATTGGTGACTCAATGTGCAAATGCTGTTAAATTTTCAAGTCAATCGGATGAAAAATGGCAATTTTAGAACTTCGACCTCCAGATGACCTTTGACCTCAAAATCAATAGGCTTCTCAATTGTGACGACCTCTACAACTTGGTGAAGTTTCATGACGATCGGTTTATAATTGTGACCTGTAGGTGGGTGACAGACAGACTGAATAACAAATGCAACCGACCAATATACTTGAAAATTCTTCGATTTTGCAAGTAAAAAAAAAAAAAAAGTAAAAGCATAATATAAACTGCAACAGCACTTGGTAGCGAGCACACCTCCGCCAGGCCGAACAGTTTTCATTTGGCATACCACTGATAGGCCGGATCTGATTCGGACCTGAACCAAAATGTCATCGGCTTGTTCTCGTCACCTACCCAACCTGTTCACCAAGTTTTGTCATAATCCATCCATAATCTTTTGAAATACCATGCTATGCAGTATATTGTTTTTGGCCCTATCACTCAATAGAGAAGAATCACTGAAAATTAAAAAAAAAATTTTTATCTGGACCGGGATTCCGGACTTCACCAAAATCGAATTGATTCGTCCTCGTCAGACACCCAACCTATCCACCAAATTTCGGCCGAATCTGTCCACAACTTTGATTTATCCTGTTCAAAAACAGACCGACAGACAGACAGACTAACAGACACAGACAGAGAGACAAACAGACAGACAGAGAGATAGAGAGATAGCGACATAACCTCCATCTAGTTTCGGTGGTGGAAGTAATAACAAAAAAGTACCATGTAAAGTCATATACAGTACTGCATTCACCGATGATGGTTGTGGAAGGAGCTTGTGCAGGTGGAGTGGGAGGGAAAATGGTGGGGAGTGGACTTTGCGTGGAGGAGGATGGAGCAGGATCCACCTCCCCCAACGCCTCCATGTCATCGTCAACGCTGTGGTTCTTCCTGGGATTGTCCATATTAAAAAAGACGTCATCGAGATTTGCTTTTCCATGGAGCATCTGACATTCCTGCACTCCCCTCTTCACTTTTGCACTACGTTCGCTGTTCGAATCATTGTTTGAAAACATTTCCATTCCCTGTTAAATTAATTGGAATGCCGCACACATACGTTTGCACGTTAATTTACTTTCCACTCTCACTTCTTCAGTCTTTTCTTCCTCCTTCGAAAGCACAATCACTCTTTCCGGTTCCATCAAGTCCTCGTTTGTCAGTTCTTCACTGTGCGATGCCCGCATTTCCAACACATCATCATGATGCACTTCGCCAAACCCAGCTTTCTTTGCCAGAAACCAGCGACGTAATATGGAAACGTCATGACGTTGTAAGAAAAGTGATCCCTTATTGGTTAGCGACATTATATTAAAAGGACGTTGTTAGAAGCGATGTTGTAGGAGAACTTACTGCATTGCATTGAGAGCCAGATGATAATTACAAGGGCTGAGAAAGCGAGCAAGCCACGAGAGGTAACCTTACGTGCCATCGGCTCGGAGTTTTGAAAGAAAGGTGGGGTTCCAAACTGTCAAATGCAGGAGATAAGTACATCGAGACAGCTCTGATCTCTTATCTGAGATGCAAGGCCTCCATTCATTGTTGGGAGAGCTGCAGCAGCGTATCGAGGGTCGAGTGGCTGGGACAGAAACCAATCTGATGGCGTGAGATCAGACCGTTGAAGAACAGGATTTTATGTCAACTGGGATGATGGCTTCCACGACTTTCCTTATACTTGGAAGTAAACTAATGGGCCTGGCGTTAAGAGGATTTGTTTTTGAGTTAAATGCCGAGTTGTAGCAAGATTCAGGCATCATGTAAGGCATTTGTGAAGAAATAATTCAAACTTACTATATGTACACTTGAATTGGTTCACATCTAAAGACTGGAAGTAGAGCCAGAAGTGTAATATTTGAAGTTTTCACAATTTGGGTGCTTCGGGAGCAGTTAAACTATCAGCGGCATGACAACAGCTGCTTCTGGTTTTGATTTCTGGTTGGGTCATTTCCAACTTAAGCAGTTGTCTGATGGCAACAGGGGTGCTGCAATGTTTAGCATACCATCCTTCATCTCAACATCATAAACTTTTCTTTTGAAAAAGAGTCAGCCTTCGGGAAGGCGCCCTGTACAAGTTAAATTTGTACGATACGTTTATGGCCATCATATACATATACATATACACTATAAAGTATAGAGTACAAAGTATTGTCGTGCAGACGCTCTCAGTTAAGACAGAGCGTCCACGGATGGATTCGAGCTTACTTTGAGGCGTTTCCATTTGATGGCAGATCATACACAAGAAGGGGGTTGGGGGAGAATTATGACTTACCTTCACGGTCGCAGGCGTCTTCAACCTGAAATCAATTAAGTCACACGAAAATGGTGTTTATGTACAAAAAGTAAATGTGCCTTTATTGCCGGACTCCGAGAACAAAAGAACCGTGCCGATAAATAACGAAACCCCTATATCGGGACGTCCCTACACAGATTTCAAATACACACAGATGGGGAGGATAAATAAAGAAACTGTTGTGTGGTGAATGCGCGTTTTATCTTTGTGGTTCAGTCAGGAACCGTCAGGTTGTGCAGCTCCGTCGTCCAACGCACTTCGGTTGATGCGAAGTGTATGGTCCGTCTGCTGGCGCGAACACCGGCCTCGTGGCTCGGGCCGTCCCACGCCACACAGCACTCGCACGCAGGCACCAGGAGAGGAAACTCGACGGCGGCCCAACGTCCGTCGCACAGCAGCGGTGTTCGCCGACCGCAAGGGAAGTTTAGGGCAGGCAGGAGATCCACGCGCACAAAGGGGTCCAAGCGCAAGAAGGCAAGGGGGCAGAAGAAAGTCCAGACAGGGAGGAAGCCAGAACGAGAGAGAGAAAATGTCCGCCAGCGTGTCGTTTTACTGGCCGTCTCTTCATCCTTACCAATCCCCGCGTAGCTTGCTGGCAGTCCCCGCGCCCCCGCACTGATTGGCCGAGCGATTGACTTTGGTGTCATTGGTCGGTGGCCAATCACGAGCTCTTCCTTACCCTGCCAATCGGCGCTGTGCTCTTTGTTTGCCCCTCCCCCCTGTCAATCAAGAGTCCTCCTGGGCGTGGCTATTGCCTGCCTTGCACGACGTTTGTCTTTCACGGCGTCGTTGTATGCGGCCGCTTCCTGCTCGTTTCTTCCGGTCAGTTTTATCGTAGGTCATTGTAAGAGGGGATTTAATTAATGTGTGCAGCTAAGGGCCTACCTAAGTGTCTATGGTGCAGTGCCAAAAGGGACAATGGGATAGTGACAGGGGGGATGACATACAAGGGAATTTTACCCATAATCCCTGAACTAATTAGCATGCCCCGCCCCCTCATAACAGGGACAAATATCCAACTTATCTGACATCCGGGCTACAGGCCCCTGACTTACTGTACATCGAGATGGTTCTTCTATCACGATCATCAGAGCACCTACCTATGCAGATCTACCTGGATCTAGATATTCCCCCCTACCCCAAATTCATAACACTATAAAGAAAAAAGTATAAAGTATATATATATATATATATATATATATATATATATATTGTTACGGACACGACTTAGATGTTGCTTGACCGAGCGGAATGGCCGCCGTGTTCGCACAGTTTACCCGATTACACTCGAACGTTGGCCGAATCGCGCTATGCTAAATCAATGAAGGAAAGGACACAACGGCTGGGATTAAGGCAACGACACAAGGGGTACAGTTCTCAAGACCTCCGGAGGAGGATGTAATATTGGTTATGCAGAACGGTTAGATTACACGGCAAGAGGTAAAGCACAGCAAGATGGGCACTTAGACACAGTCTTATCTTATTCCCGACAGACCACAGACAAACGGGACAAGACTGACTTACACGGGGATTGATGGCAGGCAGTCGATAGCTCAAGGTGCACCTTGGCTCAGGGGCAGAATCGACCCGGTCCGATCCAGAGAGGCGGGAGGTATTTCTCAGCGCTAGGAGGTGGCGTCCTTTCTTCTTCGTAGCTGAGGCGCATCTGACGTCACCTCCGTCTTCCTGCACATGTATCAGCGGGGAGTGACACGCCCTCTGCTCGTTAGCTCCGCCCCAGATGGAATCGGTCCGCCGCTTCTTATTGGGTGCGGGGGGTTACCGGGCTCCGCCCTTGACGAGGAGCTGACAGTGAGCCCCTGCGTGGTAACCCCGTCGGAGCACATGGTCAATGGCGGCTAACCAAGCCGGAGTGAGGACGCGCACTCCCCGCGCCGCCGCCGCGCCGCTGTTGTTGTTGTTGTGGTTGTAGCATGAGGAAGAGCTGCGGGGAGGTATTGGGAGGTCCTAAACTTTCTAACGGTGCCATACAATCACATTCTGGTGCAACGAAGAGTCAGAATTAATGGAAACGAGTCCTTAACTGACATAGACTAAGAATAACTAGCAAGATGTCCGAAAGTTGTCTACGTGAGATGCGGTGGACCTGGGCACGACATTTAATGGGGGAAAAAGGGGAAGGTCGGGGCTACAGAGTGTTGTTTACAGACAATGGGACTAGGGAATGGGGGATTGGGGATAGTTGGGGAGTATTGGGGAAATAGGGGAATATTTACAAGCGGATATGGATGGAGGCCAAATCCCATATCCGCAACATTGCACCCTTCTCTACCTCGTGGCGTCCCGACCCGATAAATTTTTACCTACGTTAGTGTGGCACTCAGATGTAGTTCCCTCTACTATTAACTCAACCCTGAGTGCGACAGTTTTACAGATGTTCACAAATGAGTAAATATGTCCCCCTGCGACGTTGCACCCTTCTCCTCACAGAAACACACCCACAGGATAACCGAATCGCGGAAAGAATCCTCAAACTAAACATACAGCCGGTAGGGAGCATTATGTACACAAGACTACACTGATATTTACACTACGATCCAGGACCTGTTTTTGGAGGAACACATGCAGATGTTATGCATAGAGAGAGCACGCATGCCAGCATCGATACACCAACCCACGAGTGCCCTGTGGCCTTACGGCCTTTAATAATGTGCAGAGCACCCCATCCAAGCACCAATAGCACCACCCCATCATGTACAGTCAGCACCATCCGGTGCACCAATAAAGTGTTCAACGTCACCGGTGGTGTCGCAGCCGGCCGATGTTCTGCCGCTGGTCTTGCCTTCCTGAAGTGCTTGGCCTTCTAGCTTCCTTAGAAAAAAGAAAGGCGCCAACCGCGTCCATTTCTGTATTGTGGCCGTCAGGGGGCCAACTAAAAGTGGTTCACCTGTATGGCATAGGTACCACGTTGACCCATAGGTCCATCAACGGGTGGTGCTTGCCCGCAAGAGAACTGCGGTCCATGGTGGGCGGCCACAAAAATTGCGGTCCATATGGTGTATCGATCCCGGCAGCAAGCAGCGAAAGTGCAGGCCCACAACTGCAGAGCCAGCACCTCTCTCTCCTCTCTCTCTGCCCCAAAGCCAGATCCTCGGAGGTGGGAGACAAAAGAAGAAGACAAGTGAGTAAGGTGGTAAGGGCGCAAAAGTGCACGCAATACCAGGTAATGCACACTAGGGGCACATGGGAACCAGGTGAGACAGGTACGTTCCTACCGTACGCCCCCCCCCCCCACCAGGTAACCTACATTGCCCCTCCCTTACCCCTTACTGTATCCACAAAACACAACACTACCCATAAACATCTACTTTACAAATCAACAAACGTCCCTACTGTCTTCCCCGTTCCTCCCATAAACCAAATTCGTCTTCTCTCCCTCCTAACCAATCAAATTTGCCATTTCTAACTCTCATCAAAATTTGCCATCTCCAACTCAACATCAAAATTTGCTATCACCAATTCATCATCAGTCCCTCCTAAGGAGGGAGAGATGGAATCACCCCAATGTCTCATCCACGTCGTGATGCGTCTCACAAATCCACACAGCAATTCTCATTTCCTGCACACAGAACAAAGAAAACACAGGTGTGGAGTCATCATCATCACCTCAGGTAAGTGGCTGCGTATGGTGCGACAGGTTCATCAATCCTAACTATTTCCTAAATGACTTTAACAACTTTACATTACCCGGGGTCTTTCTCCTGCCAAACCATTGGCCCTCTTACACTATGGGTTCTAAAAACCAATTCCCATTGACCAAACTGTGGTGCTTTTCAATTTGGGGTCTCACTCCCCCGATTCATCTCCCGGTGCCCTCGCACAATTTCTGGGCTGTGACGTGTAGCTCTCCCAGCAGGTCTACCCACCTGCACACCTCCACCACTGTAGTTGCCACCCGAGCTTACCTGCTCCTCACCCTAACCTAACTAACTGGGGAAGGCCCTCTCGCACTCTCACCCCCTCAGTGCCCTCTCTGGCACGGGCCGCCCGATCCACACCCGGGATCCTCAGGCACCCACTGACACTAACGGCTCCCAGAGCCCACCTGCGGCCTCACCTGGCCGACATCCTCACAGTGGTGGAGTGCCCAAACCAACTACACACACGAACAGGCTACACGCCCAGCCATTTCCACAACACTAATGCACCCATCCACAATACCATTCTGCAACCGCACCACAAATGCCAATATCCAACCACAATTTACCTATACCCTCTACCTAACACTTACACTACCCGCCCCGGGTACTCGTGAAAGGGGTCCACTCTTCCCCCATCCACACCTTCGCACCATGCACACCACTCCGTACCACTTACTCCAACTCTCTCCACACCACTCATTCCAATGCTCCATGTATTCCACACACCTGTACTTGCACACCTGTGCTCTCACACCTGGTGCCACCTGCACCCTTCTCTCCCCAAGCGCATTCGCGCTGATCCACACACTCACTACTCCACACACTGCTCCACACACCTGTTCAGTTGCACACCTGTGCAATCACACCTGTTCAATTCTCAACCACACGGCATCATCTCAGCTAACTACTCCCCTCTGAAACTTGCGCTTCCCAGTCGTCCCTTTAAACTATTGCGCTCCCTCGTCATTATAATCCACACTAATCTACCTGCGTCCCCACTACAGGTATCAGTCACTAGCTAAACCTTAACGTCACCTAATGTCATCTTCGCTAGATCCCTATCAATATCCTAACCCACCCGGGCTAGTTCTCACTGCCATACACCCCATAAACTATAGCGCATTTGCCCCCACTATGGGAAGGGTGGCAGGGATGCCACCCTTACCCACCGGGCCCATCGCTCACTACCAATTTTGCACATCAAATTTCAACAAATCAAAAATTTGCCAATCACTACTCATCATCTGCCAATCATTACTGCCAATCCTTTGCCAATCATCAAATTTTGTTTTTCTCTAATTTTGGGTCCAAAACACTAACCTCATCACACAGTCTACTCACTAATGCCTCTCGGTGCGCCAATTCACTTCTACAGCCCGGCTTCGTACAGCCGAGCAATGAACGCGGGTTGTTTGGTGCCAGCGGCTGGATACGCCCCGCATTCGGTGCAGGGAAGGAGGTTTACCCGGGCCGAGATCCCACACACCATCTCGGCACGGAGCCATCCCATGGCCCGATCTCGACCTGCCGGAATGCCTCAACAAAAAGTGGTCGCCATGACGACCCTTCCTATCGGGCTGCCCGCTCCGCCTAGTGGAGCCCGGACGCGGCCGTTCCACGCGAGGCCCAGCGTGGATCGCGCACGGCGGTCCTTTCGAACCCGCCGTGGCTCGGATCCCCGCTGGTTCTCGCGGCACGCGAAGCCCGGCACGCACCGAGGGCCCGCTTCGGCTAAAAGTCGACCTAACCTCTAACCCGGTTACCTTCGATGCCTCACCTGGATGCTTACAAGCATACGCTACCCCTTTCTTGCTCATACATGCAGCCGTTTCCATGCTCCTCGTCGTACCTTCTCTAACACACACAGGTACACTCATTCCACTCCCAGCCTTGGTCACACACCTGACCACCGAACACTTTGGCACACATCCGTTGGTCGCACACCTCACCAACACCTCTTCGCGCCCCTTCCTCGGTCACCTCCTCTGTGACAATCACAGGTGTGCCCTCACTCGCACACCCAACCACGTACCTCACTACCAACTCAAGTGTGCATTCCCACACACGCTCTACCATTCCAGGTGTGCATCCTCGCTCACCTGTCATAACCAACTCACGCTCCGTGTCACTCTCACTACTCTCACCTCCACTCTTGACAGCGCACTCACCCTTACTCCCGACAGCGCACTCTTTCCTCATGCACCTGTCCGTTACACACCTTTCTCGCGCACACTCTCCCGTCACACCCTCTGTAACACTCACCACAGGCGTGCATTCTTCCTTGCCTTTGACAGCGCACTCTTTCCCCATGCACCTGTCCGTCACACACCTTTCTCGCGCACACTCTTGCGCACACTCTCCCGTCACACCCTCTGTAACACTTACCACACCGCGCTTCCATGTGCTCCCTCGCACACGCGCTACGACCGACTCACTCTTGACGGCACCCTCACTCCTTGGCACGCACTTTTTCCTCACACACCCCAGAGTCGGACTTTCTCGCACACCTCCTTTTTCGCACACCAGACCTGTCGCACACTTCACCAACGGCCTCTCACGAACACCCGGGTCCATCTCGACCCCCAAGCTCATTAAATCACCTGGCGCATCATACGCACGAACCATATTGGTCACCACTTACACCGGGTCCTCTTCCTCTTCACTTCTCCTCCATCACCTGCGAATCCCTCATCCGGTTAATGAGCACATCATCACGATCCAAACACAGACTTTGGACCAATTCTTTTACTTCCTCCTTTATCTCTTTCTTATCCTCTCTCCGTCGCTTCTTAATTTCGCTCACCCCTGCTTCCACTTCTTCTAATTTCTGCTTTACCTCTTTTATTTCCCGGTACGTCTCCTCAAGTTCGTCCTCTAAGGCTACCTTGACCGTTTCCATGTGCGTCCTCACCTGCCGGTCCTTGGTCTCCATTACCTCTGTCACCTCGTCCAACCTCGTGGTCAGTCCCTCACGTACCATCTGACATTCCCTCTTCGTCGCTATCAAGTCGTCTTTTAGTTCTTTCTGTGTCGCTTTTAACCCTCCTAGTACCGCAGTGTTCCTTTGTACCTGCTCCACTAACTCAGTCTGTCCCACCGTCAGTTGTTCTACTCCCAGCGTCAACTCCTCTATGCCCCCTTGTAACTTTACAGTCCCCTTTCTCACCTCCTTCTCCATGTGCTCCTTACAGTGCCTCACCTCCTCGCGCACTCCTCCGACCTCCTCACTCACACCTCTTCTGATCTCTTCTCCCATCACTTGCATCTCCTGCCCAGATGCCACCCTCATCTGCTCCATTTCCTCCCTGTGAGCATCCAGTTTAGTTTCTACCCCCATTCTGACCCCCTCTATCTGCTGCCCCATTTGTTTAACTTCCCTTTCCGCTTGGTCCCTCATGTCCCTCAATTTGCCTTCCATACTGTTTTCTAACCCCTCTAACCCCTTTTGCATCCCTTCCATTTGATTCTCTTGAGCGGCCATTCTGTTTTCTACCCCCATTAACCCATTCTTTACCTCTTTTATCCCATTGTCTAACCCCTCACCGGTACCCCTCGCTTCGTCCCTCATTACCCCCATTTGGCCCTCCAATCGCTCACCCAATCGCTCACTATCAGCCCTCATTTGCTCACTATCAGCCCTCATTTGCTCACTCTGAGCATCCATCCGATTCCCCATTTGTCCCATAAGGGCCCCCATCATTCTGTTTTCCATTTCTTCATTATTCTTGTCCATAAGGGCCTTCATTTGCATTAAAAAAAGGTTCAAATCTACCAGCGGCGCTACTACGGTCGCGGGCGCGGTCGCCGTGGCCATGTGCGAGGCGCCATTTTGCGCGCCCGTAACCTCGTGCGCGACGACGCTATTTTGCGAACCTGCCACCCTCACTGCTTCGCTCTCCTCATGTCCCTCAATTTGGTCCTGGATCGACCCTGCCTCACTCTCCTCTACCGGAACCCAGCCGTCTTGAACCGCCATAGCGCGACTTTCAAAATTCGGGTTTTTATTTTTTTGTAAAACACAATCAAATTTCGCCTTTAATAATTTCGAGCGCGTGAAACGCGCTTCGGGTCCGATCCCACTTCCCGACACCAATTGTTACTCTAATAGTACAATTGGTGTTCCAAAATTTGGGCCTAACAAATTTAGTCCCAGGTCCGAATCCAACTCCTGACAACCAATTGTTACGGACACGACTTAGATGTTGCTTGACCGAGCGGAATGGCCGCCGTGTTCGCACAGTTTACCCGATTACACTCGAACGTTGGCCGAATCGCGCTATGCTAAATCAATGAAGGAAAGGACACAACGGCTGGGATTAAGGCAACGACACAAGGGGTACAGTTCTCAAGACCTCCGGAGGAGGATGTAATATTGGTTATGCACAAAGGTGGGCGGTCCGCTTCGAAAGTCCGCTTATCCGCTTATCCGCTGCAGCGGACTAACGTTTTCGAAGCGGATAAGCGAATCGGAACAACCCCCGGAAACCAAAGCGGATAAGCGTAAGCGGACTACCGAAAAATTAAAGCGCATCGCGATTCGCCAAATCAGCTGTTAGCCTGAGCCGTTACTCTAGAATTGTGAATATTTATTTAAGTGAATAATAAGTGAAAACTGAATATTTTATTGGACGCTAGAGCGGCAATAACGTCAAGATGGAGAGATTTCTGACTCTCCAGCCCAGCGGCAGTGCCAGGGACAGGCACACGAGCGACGCAAACCAGCAGTCCCAGCACAGCGACATCCACAACCCGGCGGTCAACATGATGGGGGACGTGGAGGACAGTCAGGAGATCTGCGCCCTGACCCCTCAGCTCGCGCGCAGCGAGAGCAGGATGTCGCTGGACTCAATCGAGTCGGCTGAGATCAACGTGACAATGGACACAGACAATTCCAGCCTCAGCCAGAAGTGGAGGCACATCGCCCCCTTCTTCAAGGACGTGGACAGCAAGGCCACGTGCACCAAGTGCTCAAAGACACTCAAAGCCCAGCCCGGATCAAGTTCAAACTTGAAGGTGCACTACCAGAGGTACCACGATGCCCAGCACAACGTCCTGCCTGACGAGCACCTGGACCCTGCCCCCCAGCAGGGACCCCAGCCCGGCTCGAGCAGTACGGACTACCTGTTCGCCATGGAGGAGGGGCAGCAGGAGGAGAACCTCGAGGAGAAGATCAGGGAAGAGGTCAACAACTGGTCGAGGAAGCCGCTGAGGGGGAACCCGAGGCTCTCGCCCAATCTCTTCCCGCTCGAGTTCCGTGATGCTTGGGTAACTCTATTTCTCAGGCATAACACGCCGCTCCCGAGCTCTGCCTCGGTCGAGCGCGTGTTCAGCTACGGGTCGGACATCCTCAGGCCTAAGAGGTCGGCCCTGGCTGCACCGAACTTCGAGGCCCTCGTCTTCATGAAGGGCAACCTCCAAATCCTCAAGAAGGCCCACGAGGTGGAGGAGGAAGACGAGGACTAGTCAACAGACTGCTAGTCTGTTGACTAGTAGACTCTCTTGTCAAAGAAAGGATGGGCAAATTGATTTTTCTTTAATGTAACTTGCATATATTAAAATTATATTTAAATTAACTGTAGAGTAGAGTAGAGTCGAGTGGAAAACTTTATTTCAATAAATTTTGAATAAATTTTATTTAAATAAAAATGTATATTTTTGATCTTAAAAGCTTTGTTTGTCTTTGTAGTAGTTAGAAATGGCTATTTAGGCTTAAAAAGCATTAAATTCCCTTTAGAAACGTCAAAAATCGCTTTAAAAACGTCGAAGCGCTTTTAAAAAATCGAATCGAAGCGGATAAGCGGTAAGCGGACTAAGCTTTTTCGGCCGCTGAAGCGGATAAGCGAATCGGACTACACGGGCTGGCGGAGCGGATAAGCGGTAAGCGGACTTAAAATTTTCCGAATCGCGCCCACCTTTAGTTATGCAGAACGGTTAGATTACACGGCAAGAGGTAAAGTTCCGGGTTCACTTCCGGGTTCGGTTGCGAGAGGACGCTGGCGTTGCATATTCGCCGCTTCTCCGACTGGATGGATGTACAGGGTCTGCTTCTACTTTTCTGACCTGACATCTCACACCTGTCCTGCCTTTTCACACCCGCACGTGCCGCGTGTTCTCCGGCTGGATAACAGAATCTGCTTTTGATGGTACGGAATACGGAATCGAAAGGCCCGCTCCCGTTGTTTGTGGCCGTGGCCTTGTTTGCCGGTGGCCTTGTGGTCTTGGTGGCCTTGTGGCCTTGTTTGCCGCTGTGGTCTTGATTAGCGGCTGCAGTCGTTTGCCGCTGCGTTTGCCGCTGCGTTTGCCGCTTTGCCTCCTCGACCTTGGCCTCGTACTCGTCCCTTCGCTCCTGCCTGGCATGGCTCTGAAGTACTCCGCCGCAAGGCTTCTTCTGCTCAATACCCGCTCCACCCCATCATGCATCTCTGCCATCAAATCAAATGGACTCCTCCGACGACCCAGGTACATTCACCGTGGCTCCGGTCGCAAGTTTGTTTATTTGCAATCAGGTCACTCCATCCCCGTCCTCTGGTCGGCTCAGCGCACTCTCACTCTTCGTCCCAGCGCACCTGGTCACAGCAACCCACACGATCGCACCTCTTGCCTACGAACCCTGGCTAAATCACCTGAATTCATCCCTGCTGTTCAAAACAACATCAAGCTCACCCTGTTCAACACCCGGTCCCTCAACAATAAATGCCTCATCCTGAACGAATACATCCTGGATAACAAACTGGACTTTCTCTGTCTCACCGAAACCTGGCAACAACCTCTGGACTACTACACACTCAACCTCACCACACCCAATGGATATTCCTACGTCAATAAACCACGCTCGGAGGGCCGAGGTGGTGGAATTGCCGTTATCCACCGTCAAGACATCAAGACCAACCTCATCTCCATCTCATCTGCTCCATCATTTGAACACCTGGCTTTAAAACTCTCTGGTCACACGCAGTCAGTCATGGCTGTCGTCTACCGCCCTCCCAAACCACACCCATCATTCCTGTCTGACTTCTCCTACTTTCTGACCCAGCTATGTTCCCTCTCCCCCTCAATCCTCCTCCTTGGTGATTTCAATATCCACATGGACTCCACTGACTCCACAATAACCACTGACTTCACTGATTTACTCACCTGCTTTAACCTCACTCAACATGTCGACTTTCCTACCCATATCCGTGGTCACATTTTGGACCTTGTCTGCTCCACTGGATTAAATTTGCACCATCTCTATGGCTCCGACCTCACCCTCTCTGACCACTTAGCCATCACTCTGACCATCAACATCCCCGCCCCAACACCAAGGCATTATCGCACAATCAACTTCCGTAAGCTAAACGCTCTTTCACCTACCTCATTCTCATCCACCCTCTCTGAAAAAATGTCCACTTCTCCCTTCATTGACCTCCACACCCCTTCCGACCTCACTGACTACTACAACCACACTCTCTCCTCCTGCCTTGACCAGCTTGCGCCTGTAAAAACCAAAACAGTTTCTTTCACCCATTCTGCTCCCTGGTTTACCCCTGAACTCCACCTGATGAAAACTCGTGCTCGCCAACTTGAAAGACTCCGCAATAAAACGGGTCTCACAGTTCACTCCCAAGCCTACAAGGACCACATACAACACTACAAAGATGCCCTCTCCCACGCCCGCTCTGCCTACTACTCTCAAATTATCCACTCTGGCTCCGGAAACCCAAAAGCACTCTTCTCGACAATAAACAAACTCCTCCGCCCCCTGAACACCACCACCCAGTCATTCACAGTAGACAACTGCATCTCCTTCCTCTCTTTCTTCCAACGCAAAATTGACAACATCTACAACAGCTTGACCACCGCCGCACCCGCTCCCCCTCCAACCACCTGCCCCCCCTTGTCCTGCCATCCCCTGTCTCGGTTCTCCCCAATCTCTCCTACTGACCTCTCTGAACTCCTCATAGGAATGAAAACTGCCACCTGCACTCTTGACCCCATCCCCTCCAGCTTTGTCAAAGCCTCCCTCCCTGCTCTCTCTCCACTTATCATTGCAACAATAAACTCCTCCCTGTCTACAGGCATCGTCCCACCTTCCCTCAAAATTGCTGCTGTTACCCCCATTCTAAAAAAACCTGGTCTAAACCCTGACACCCTAAACAACTTCAGACCCATCTCCAACCTACCCTTTCTGTCAAAAGTTTTGGAACGCGCTGTAGCCACTCAACTCAAACATCATCTCTCTGCCAATAACTTGTATGAAACATTCCAATCCGGATTCCGCTCCAACCACAGTACTGAAACTGCTCTCCTCAAAATCACCAACGACCTTCTCCTCTCCTCTGACGCTGGCAACCTCAACATTCTCGTCCTCCTCGACCTCAGCGCTGCCTTTGACACCATCGATCACACTATCCTCCTCACCCGACTTGAATCCACCTTTAACGTCACCGGCACTGCCCTCTCTTGGATTAAATCATACCTCTCTGACAGATGCCAGTTCATCTCCATCAATAACTGCAAATCCCCCACTGCTCCCCTCCCCCAAGGTGTCCCCCAAGGTTCAGTTCTTGGCCCCCTCCTCTTCATCCTTTACCTGTCCCCGCTCGGTCACTTAATCCGCCGTCATGGTCTCCAATTCCACTGCTTCGCCGATGACATCCAGCTTTTCATCTCCACCAAGTCCGTCTCCACCGACACCCACTCTATCCTGACAAACTGCATCACTGAAATAAAATCCTGGCTTCAAATCAACTTCCTCAAGCTTAACTGTGATAAATCTGAAATAATCATCATTGGCCCAAAAACGCTCACAAAATCCACCCATAACTTTGCCCTCAACATCGACGGTATCCCAGTATCCACCTCCCCTCACATCCGGAATCTTGGCGTCATCTTTGACCAAACCCTTTCCTTCGACAAATACACTAAACAGATCACAAAGTCAGCCTTCTTTCACCTGAAAAACATTGCCCGTCTCCGCTCATCCCTCTCCTCCACGGCTGCAGAAACCCTCATCCACGCCTTCATCACCTCCCGTCTGGACTACTGCAATAGCCTCCTCTATGGTTCACCCTCAAAAATCACCAATAAACTCCAATACATTCAGAACTCCGCTGCCCGTCTACTCACTCATTCCCGGACCCGTGACCACATCACCCCCGTCCTTTACAAGCTTCACTGGCTCCCCATCCCCCAGAGAATCCAGTACAAAATCCTCCTCCTGACATACAAAGCCCTCCATAACCTGGCCCCATCCTACCTGGCTGACCTCCTCTCCAGACACACTCCCACCCGCAACCTCCGCTCTGCTGGTACCAACCTCCTGACCCCCTCCATCCGGACCAAATTCAGATCCTGGGGGGACAGGGCCTTCTCCATCGCTGCTCCCACCCTCTGGAACTCACGACCTCACACCATCAGAGACTCCTCCTCACTCACCACATTCAAAACATCACTAAAGACCCACCTGTTCAACGCTGCATTCAACATTCAACCCACAGCATTTAACCCCTGACTATCTCTTCTCCTTCTCCCTCCTTTTGCTTTAAATATTTCCCTATTGATTCTTGTCTTGTCTTTTTGATTCTTGTCTTATATATATGCCGTATATCGCTGCTGTTTGTTTTCTTGATTCTTGTCTTTTTGCAATTGTTGTTTTCATGTATTGTTATGCATTATGTTTTCCACTCTGTCAAAGCGCCTTTGGGCTTCTGGAAAAGCGCTATACAAAATAAATGAATTATTATTATTATTATTAAAGCACAGCAAGATGGGCACTTAGACACAGTCTTATCTTATTCCCGACAGACCACAGACAAACGGGACAAGACTGACTTACACGGGGATTGATGGCAGGGGAGGGCAGGCAGTCGATAGCTCAAGGTGCACCTTGGCTCAGGGGCAGAATCGACCCGGTCCGGTCCAGAGAGGCGGGAGGTATTTCTCAGCGCTAGGAGGTGGCGTCCTTTCTTCTTCGTAGCTGAGGCGCATCTGACGTCACCTCCGTCTTCCTGCGCATGTATCAGCGGGGAGTGACACGCCCTCTGCTCGTTAGCTCCGCCCCAGATGGAATCGGTCCGCCGCTTCTTATTGGGTGCGGGGGGTTACCGGGCTCCGCCCTTGACGAGGAGCTGACAGTGAGCCCCTGCGTGGTAACCCCGTCGGAGCACATGGTCAATGGCGGCTAACCAAGCCGGAGTGAGGACGCGCACTCCCCGCGCCGCCGCCGCGCCGCTGTTGTTGTTGTTGTGGTTGTGGTTGTAGCATGAGGAAGAGCTGCGGGGAGGTATTGGGAGGTCCTAAACTTTCTAACGGTGCCATACAATCACATTCTGGTGCAACGAAGAGTCAGAATTAATGGAAACGAGTCCTTAACTGACATAGACTAAGAATAACTAGCAAGATGTCCGAAAGTTGTCTACGTGAGATGCGGTGGACCTGGGCACGACATTTAATGGGGGAAAAAGGGGAAGGTCGGGGCTACAGAGTGTTGTTTACAGACAATGGGACTAGGGAATGGGGGATTGGGGATAGTTGGGGAGTATTGGGGAAATAGGGGAATATTTACAAGCGGATATGGATGGAGGCCAAATCCCATATCCGCAACAATATATATATATATATATATATATATATATATATATATATATATGCGTAAATAAATGTATATATGTATACTAGCAGAAGTACCCGGCGTTGTCGGGCGAGGGAGGGGTGGGGAACGGGGGGAGGGGAGGAGAATGGGAGAGGAGGAGGAGGAGGAGGGGGAGGAGGAGGGGGAGGAGGAGGGGAGGAGGGGAAGGGGAGGGGAGGAGGGGAAGGGGAGGGGAGGAGGGAAGGGGAGCGGAGGGGGGGAAGGGGAGGGGAGGGGGGGAACGGGAGCAGTCAGAAGTGGAGGCTCTTTTACGGAGAATTTGTATCTTAAAGGGGAGGGGAGAGGGGGAAGGGGAGGGGAGGGGGAGGGTGAAGGGAGGGGAGGGGAGAGGGGAAGGGGAGGGGAGAAGGAGGGTGGAAGGGTGGGGAGAGGGGGAAAGGGAGCAGTCAGAAGTGGAAGCTCTTTTACAGAGAATTTATCTATCTATAATTCCAGTAATCTCTGTGTGTATGTATGTATGTATGTCTGTATGTCTGTGACCGCTGTTTCTCGACAACCACGGGTCCGATATACTTTAAACTTGCCAGGTATATTGCTGGGGACCCGAGGATGTGCCTTTTCAAGGTTTCATATTAATCGGACAAGTAGTTACCGAGCTATGTCCAAAAAACGATTCAACCAATCAGAGAGCAGCGAGCTATCACGTGTGCCGAACGTGCCGAACAGACTCTGCCTCGGACGGCACATTTGAGAGCGTATTCATTTATTTCACGTTGGCAAACTATGTTGGCGTTCAACTATGTTTTAAAACTAATTAAAACTAATTTGCGATTCTTTCGCTTTCCTGCGCGTTTGTGCACGCTATGGTGATTTCTTTGCCAAACTCCGCAAGCCGTTCGCTTTGGACCAAACCATTTCATGTAAATAGAGGGGGGGGATTGTCACCGTACTCGCAAGCCGTTCGCTTTGGACCAAACCATTTCATGTAAATAGAGGGGGGGGGGGGATTGTCACCGTACTCGCAAGCCGTTCGCTTTGGACCAAACCATTTCATGTAAATAGAGGGGGGGGGATATAATTTTAGATATATATATAGTACGGGCATGCCCTAGTATCTTAAAGGGGAGGAGAGGGGGGGAAGGGGAGAGGAGGGGGGAAGGGGGGGCGGGGAAGGGGAGGGGGGGGGAAGGGGAGGGGGGAAGGAGGAGGGAAGGAGGGGGGAAGGGTGGGGAGAGGGGGGGAGGAGAGAGGGGGGAGGGGAGTGGCTCACGTTTCTGAGTGAATGCGGCTCACGTTTGAGTGAATGTGGCTCATGTTTCTGAGTTAAGTGTGATGCCGATCAGGAAGAAGAAGAAGCCATACTACCAAATTCGTACACTTCTGGAATTGTTTGACTTATTTGTATTCAAATGTCTGGTAATTGTTTTGTATTTATTTATGTGAATGTGCACTTGTATATAACTGTCATTCATTTTAAAAGGCTTCGGCACTATCGAGCCAAATATTATTTTTTTTCACTCCAAAAAATGAACTTTTTTTTTTTTGGCCTAAAACACTCCCAGGCACTCACAGATGAACCTCTGAAAGTTTGATAAAGATCCATTCAGCCATCTCTGAATAAAACGCGGACACACACAGACAACTCGCGTTTATATATACTAGGGCATGCCGCCATGCCCGTACTATATCTATATCTAAAATTATATCCCCCCCCCTCTATTTACATGAAATGGTTTGGTCCAAAGCGAACGGCTTGCGAGTACGGTGACAATCCCCCCCCTCTATTTACATGAAATGGTTTGGTCCATTCGCAAAGCCAAAGCGAACGGCAGTTACGAATCGCAGTTACGATGAATCGCAAATTAGTTTTAATTAGTTTTAAAACATAGTTTAACGGCAACATAGTTTGCCGACGGGAAATAAATGAATACGCTCTCAAATGTGCCATCCGAGGCAGAGTCTGTTCGCCACGTTCGGCACACGTGATAGCTCGCTGCTCTCTGATTGGTTGAATCGTTTTTTGGACATAGCTCGGTAACTACTTCTGCGATTAATTTAAAACCTTGAAAAGGCACATCCTCGGGTCCCCAGCAATATACCTGGCAAGTTTCAAGTATATCGGACCGGTAGTTGTCGAGAAACAGCGGTCACAGACAAACATACAAACAAACATACACACAGAGATTAGTGGAATTATAGATAGATATATATACAAATCGGGATATAAATTTAATTCAAAAATTGATCCAGACGTCTATTCTCTTTCAAACATTCAAACCGACAGAGGTAGTTATTTATCACAGCATCTGTAGAATTTTCATCCTTTTACTCAACTCCGTTTCGATGTTATTTGGTGGAGCAAAAAGTCAACTGAGCTTTATAGATATTTAGATATTACGGTAGATATATATATATCTATCTATAATTCCAGCAATCTCTGTGTGTCTGTGTGTTTGTTTGTCTGTGACCGCTGTTTCTCGACAACCACGGGTCCGATATACTTTAAACTTGCCAGGTATATTGCTGGGGACCCGAGGATGTGCCTTTTCAAGGTTTTAAATTAATCGGACAAGTACTTACCGAGCTATGTCCAAAAAACGCTTCAACCAATCAGAGAGCAGCGAGCTATCACGTGTGCCGAACGTGGCGATCAGACTCTACCTCGGACGGCACATTTGACAGCGTATTCATTTATTTCACGTTGGAAAACTATGTTGCCGTTAAACTATGTTTTAAAACGAATTCAAACTGCGATTAAATTAAAACGATTCATCGTAACTGCGACGATTTGCGAACTTCCGGACAGTGAAGACTTCACTTCCGGCAGCCAATCACAGAACGCTTTGTTGCGTAGGCGTGGCCGATGTGAGAACGAGCGGAGGTGAGCGCGTTACGAGCTGACCGCCATTACGGTACGGTTCGTAATTCGATTTCTTCCGGAGAAAATAATAATTTCTCGATTTCATATGCGCATTATTTCTCCCAATTCAGTCAGAGCGAAGGGCGGAAGCGAAGAGCGTTGTTTTTTTTGTTTACGGGCGTACGGGCGGGGTAGAGCGTACGGGTAGCGTTTTTTTTTTTTTGGCAAGGAACGGGCACCCACGTACGGGCAATGCCCTAGTGTTTATAAATGCGTATAAAAGTATATGTATATAAATGTATATAAATGTATATGTATATGTACAGTACATTCAGAAAGTATTCAGACCCCTTCACTTTTTTCACATTTTGTTATGTTGCAGCCTTATGCTGAAATCGTTTAAATTCATTTTTTTTGCCCTCATCAATCTACCCTCAATACCCCATAATGACAAAGAGAAAACAGGATTTTAGAAAGTTTTGCAAATTTATTAAAAAGAAAAAACTGAAATATCACATTGACATAAGTATTCAGACCCTTAACTCAGTACTTAGTTGAAGCACCTTTGGCAGCGATTACAGCCTCGAGTCTTCTTGGGTATGACGCGACAAGCTTTGCACACCTGGATTTGGGGATTTTCTGCCATTCTTCTCTGCAGATCCTCTCAAGCTCTGTCAGGTTGGATGGGGACCGTCGGTGGACAGCCATTTTCAGGTCTCTCCAGAGATGTTCGATTGGGGTCAAGTTAGGGCTCTGGCTGGGCCACTCAAGGACCTTCACAGAGTTGTCCCTAAGCCACTCCTGCATTGTCTTGGCTGTGTGCTTAGGGTCATTGTCCTGTTGGAAGGTGAACCTTCGGCCCAGTCTGAGGTCCTGAGCGCTCTGTTTCAGGTTTTCATAAAGGATATCTCTGTACTTTGCTCCGTTCATTGTTCCCTCAACCCTGACCAGTCCCCCAGTCCCTGCTGCTGAAAAACACCCCCACAGCATGATGCTGCCACCACCATGCTTCACCGTTGGGATGGTATTGGGCAGGTGATGAGCATTGCCTGGTTTCCTCCAGACATGACGCTTAGAATTTAGGCCAAACAGTTCAATATTGGTTTCATCAGACCACAGAATCTTGTTTCTCACAGTCTGAGAGTCCTTCAGGTGCTTTTTTGCAAACTCCAAGCGGGCTTTCATGTGTCTTTCGCTGAAGAGAGGCTACCGTCTGGCAACTCTGCCATAAAGCCCAGATCGGTGGAGTGATGCCCAGATCGGTGGATAAAGCCCAGACCAGTGATAGTTGTCCTTCTGGAAGTTTCTCCCATCTCCACACAGGATCTCTGGAGCTCACCCAGAGTGACCATCGGGTTCTTGGTCACCTCTCTTACCAAGGCCCTTCTCCCCCGATTACTCAGTTTGGCCGGGCGGCCAGCTCTAGGAAGAGTCCTGGTTGTTCCAAACTTCTTCATTTAAGAATTATGGAGGCCACTGTGCTCTTGGGAACCTTCAATGCAGCAGAAATGTTTTTGTAAGCTTCCCCAGATCTGTGCCTCGACACAATCCTGTCTCTGAGCGCTGCAGGCAGTTCCTGCGACCTCATGGCTTGGTTTTTGCTCTAATATGCATTGTCAGCTGTGAGACCTTATATAGACAGGTGTGTGCCTTTCCAAATCATGTCCAATCAATTGAATTTACCACAGGTGGACTCCAATCAAGGTGTAGAAACATCTCAAAGATGATCAAGAGAAATGGGAGGCACTTGAGCTAAATTTCAAGTGTCTTCGCAAAGGGTATGAATACTTATGTCAACGTGATATTTCAGTTTTTTATTTTTAATAAATCTGCAAAACGTTCTAAAATCCTGTTTTCTCTTTGTCCTTGTGGGGTATTGAGTGTAGATTGATGAGGGGAAAAAAGGAATTTAAACGATTTCAGCAAAAGGCTGCAACATAACAAAATGTGAAAAAGTGAAGGGGTCTGAATACTTTCTGAATGCACTCTATATGTATATATGGTATATATATAAATAAATAAATAAAGTGTATATATATATATATATATATATATATATATATATATATATATATATATATATATATATACAGTGAAACCTTGACTTACGAGTGCACCAACTTACGAGTTTTCCGAGATACGAGCCGTCGCTCGGGCGGTTTATTGCTTTGAGATGCGAGCCGAGATCTGAGTTACTAGCTTACGCCACCCGCCACCAGGTGGGTTCCGGTCACGTGGTTATCTTGCCGTGCAAGCATCTCTGCCGTATATCGCTGTTGCTTTGTTTTCGCATTTTGGTTATTTTGGAGCTTACGCCACCCGCCACCAGGTGGGTTCCGGTCACGTGGTTATCTTGCCGTGCAAGCATCTCTGCCGTATATAGCTGCTGCTTTGTTTTCGCATTTTGGTTATTTTGGAAAATTTCTTAGTTTTAACCATGGGTCCTAAGAAATTGAGTGCCAAGGGCAGTACTGAGAAGAAGAAGAGGATGATGTGCTTGGATATAAAACACGCAATCGTCGAAAAACATGAGCGAGGTGTGCGTGTTGTCGACTTGGTGAGGCGGATGTGAAGGCAGCTGAAGATTTTATTATAATTTTTGCCGAACTGATAGAAGCCGAACGATACATCCCCCAGCAAATCTTCAACTGTGACGAGACAGGGCTCTTCTGGAAAAAGATGCCGAGGAGGACGTATATAACGGCAGAGGAGAAGAGCATGCCAGGCCACAACTTGTTCAGAGTGCCGGCGATAGCTCGCCTTCTCTTTGTGGAAGACACGGTGAGATCCTTAACATCCAACAACTAATGGGACGCAAACGGGGCGCCCAGTTTAGCGGTACACACATTGATGAATCACCCTGCCTGTGATTCACCCATGACAGGTTATAGCTGGGTCGGGATTCAAACCCAGGCTGGACAGTTTAGAGTCAAGTGTGCGTACCTCCAGTCCAGGCCATCCTGCCAACTTGTATGCTGCATACAGGTGAAATATAAAGCGCGAGATATTTATATATATATATTTCAAAAAAAATTGGTGTGGTTTTTGGGGGGCTGGAACGGATTAATAGCATTTCAATTCATTTTAATGTGGAAATTTAATTTGAGAAATGAGCAAATTGAGTTACGAGCTTGGTCACAGAACGAATTAAACTCGTAAGTCAAGGTTTCACTGTATATATATATATATATATATATATATATATATATATATATATATATATATATATATACATATACATACATATACATATACACAGCATATTGTTACGGACCGCGGATAAGATGTTAATTTGCCGAGCGGATGGCGCCGCGGCCCTAACAGTTACCCCGACTAACCCGATTCCTGAACGTTGGCCAAAATCGCGCCACAGATATTCAATGGGGAAAAGACTAAAGCGAAGGATGTGAAGAAGAAGAAAGACAAAGGGTAAGGAATACAAATATAATTTATTTACGATTTACACCCAAAAGTAACCAAGGAGAAGGAAGGATAATAAAATAATTTACAGAAGGAATCAAGGAGACACAGTGCAAATATTAACTTATACAAGCTTACTTATACCCAGGGACAAGACAAAAGACAGACTACCAGCACACTTACACGGGGGATGATGACAGGAATGGCAGGAGGTGGATGGCTGGAGGGAGCGGAAGGTTCAGCTGGAACCGCAGCACGGTCGGGTCGGGGATGAGCAGCCGCCGCCCTTTCTCGATCGGCGCGATTAGCAGCCGCCGTTCCTTCGCGCCCCCGCTCGAAACTGCCGTCAAAGCCCCGAAGCTGCTGTGGCTGAAGCTGCTGTGGCTGAAGCTGCTGTGGCTGAAGCTGCTGCGTGCCGCTGCTCTTTCAGGGATCCTCTCTGGCGCAACTCCTTCTTGGAACCTTTGGCGCAACTCTTTTAATTCACCTCTCCCTCTCTTGCTTAGTCCAACAACTTCTGGGCTTTTGCGCGCGCGCTTTTATAGCGCCTCAGGCGATCAAGCCGCTAGTGTCCAGGACACGCCCATCGGTCAGCTCGCCTCGGCCCTGATTGGTCGGCACGGCCCTCTGGCTCCGCCCTTGATGACGATGGGCGGGCACGCCCTTCTTCCCCGAGCTGACCACGATTAATGGCGGCAATTGCAGACAACAGCCAAATGCAGTTGGCAATTGACGAAAGGGGGGTTGGAAGGGAATCCACCTTATTTCACTTGGTGCAATGGAGTATTTCAATTAATGGAAGACACAGCCTTCCACTAATACACATAATAAGGATATAACTGTCAACAAGGGGGGAAATCTATGATTGGCTAACGTGTGGTGTTTATGAACTAATTACGGGATGCACTTTGACCTTTATACATAACTGGAGCAAGGAGGGCGATATTTTACAACAATTTACACAACAACAACAAAAAAAAACAACCATTCTCATATCCACAACACTGCACCCTCCTCCTCTTAGGCACGTCCCGGGCCTCTTACCTTAACTTTTAGTGTGGCACGTAGGTGTAGTTCCCTCTACATTTAACCTGACCCTGAGTGCGACAGTTTTAAAACATAAATAAATATGTCCCGCTGCTCCATTGCACCCTGCCTAACAGATTCACGCCCACAGCTAACCGAATTGCGGAATGGTCTTCAAACTAAAACACTTACGGTGGGGGCGCATTATTTACAATGACGCTATCTTTATTTACAATACGTAACCCAGGACCTGTGATTGTTCTTTTGGGGGGGGAGACAGTCTGCTCTGCATCGATGCACCATTAAAGCACCCAAAAATACACCAAAGCACCCTCAAGCACCAATCGGTGCACAGTCATCACTGTTCATGAATAAAAATAAAAACAACAAACCCTGGTGCTGGTCTTCCTCTTCGGCTCCCTCTGCTGGCTATTGTTCTCTTCCTGATGTTGTCATCTTCTTTGCTGGCGGCCTATTTGGATTAAAAAATGCACCCAACGTGTCCATTTTTATTTATTTATGGCCCACAGGGCCGACTACGTGTGGTTCACCTGTGGGGCATCGGTGCCCTGTGACCAAGGTCCGCCAGCAAGATCTCGGGCCTTCATGGCCGGTTCCAGCAGAGGGGCCATGCCCCAACCCATGGGGTCCATAAGTGGTGCTCAGCCACAGACATGTGGTCCATAATGTGGTGCATCGATGCAGACAGCTGGTTCTGGGAGTTCCGGCCGCACAATGGCGGAATCCCGCATGCTCCCCTCGGCGCCCAGTGGCGCACAGGTCCTCATGTGGGAGACAAAGGGGGGAAAAGACAGATGAGCGAGGGGTAAGGTCACAAGGGTACACATCAATACAGGCAATGCAAGGCGAAGTGCGTACGGAGAGCGAAGTGAGAAAGCTCGTCCCTACCGTACGTCACCCCCCCACCCCCCGTCACCTACTCTACCCTTGCCCTTACCCCATATTTACAAAATCTACACATTACAAATTCGTCGCTAATGTCACGTCTTCCCCATATTTCCCCTATACCAAATTCGTCTCCACAATCCCTCTAACCAAAATTTGCCATCACCCAATTCATCATCAATCCTCATAAGGAGGAAGAGATGGAACACAGCACAATGTCACACCCACGTCATGATGCGTCTCACATTCCAAACATTTGCATCAAAATAATAAAAACATGGCATGGTGTGGAGTCCTGTCACCTCAGGTGAGTGGGTGCAGATGGTGCGAGGAGATCTTCATCCTAACTACTTTCTAAATGACTTTAATACACTTTACACTACCCGGGGTCTTTCCCTGCCAATCCATTGGCCAACTTACACTATGGGTTCTAAAAACCAATTCCCATTGACCAAACTGTGGTGCTTCTCAATTTGGGGTCTCACTGCCCCGATGCAACTCCCTGTGCCCTTGCACAATTTCCGGGCTGGGTCGTGTAGCTCTCCCAGCAGGTCTACCCACCTGCACACCTCCACCACTGCAGTTGCCACCCGAGCTTACCTCGCTCCTCACCCTAACCTAACTAACTGGGGAAGGCCCCTCCTGGCTCTGTCACCCCTTGGTGCCCTCTGGCACTGGGCTACCCGGGTCCGTCCTCCGGATCCTCGGGCCCCATCCACAACAACTACCGGCTCCCAGAGCCCACCTGCGGCCTCACCTGGCCGACATCCTCACAGTGGTGGAGTGCCCATACAACTACACACACGAACAGGCTACACGCCCAGCCATTTCCACAACACTAATGCACCCATCCAATCACCATTCTTCCACCACGCACCACAGATGCCAATATCCAACCACTATTTACCTGTACCCTCTACCTAACACTTACACTACCCTCCCCGGGTATTCGTGATGGGGTCCATCCTCCTTTCCCCCATCCACACCTTCGCACCATCCACTCCACTCCACAGTTTCCACCATACTCACTCCACGACCATCCATTCCAATACTCCATATATCCCACACCATGTCTTCCACACAACCATTCTCCATACACCTGTCGTTGCACACCTGTGCAATCACACCTGGTGCCACCTGCACCCTCCTTCCTTCCTGGACCATTTGGTCAGCACAATACACATCACTATTACTCTCATACACTGCTCCATCCACCTGTCCAGTTGCACACCTGTGCAATCACACCTTTTAACCATACACACGGCATCATCTGAACTACCTGTTGCCCTGCTAACTTAGTGCTCCCCGTCTTCCCTTTAAACTAAGCACATACCACGTCATTATCATCCACACTAACCTACCTGCGTCCCCACTACAGGTATCATTGTCACTACCTAATCTTACCGTTACCTAAGGTCAATCTTCTAGGTCCCTACACACTATATCCTAACCCTCCCGGGCTAGTTTTCACTGCCAAACCCCATAACTAGTGCTCCTTTGCCCCCGGTGTGAGAGATGGCAGAGTTGCCATCCCACCACATCGGGTATCTTCTACTATCAATTTGGCTCATCCAATTGCAACCAAACAAAAATTTGCCAATTAGCTGCTAATTCTATTCACTTTTCTAAATTTCGGATCAAAAACACTATCACCATCATCACAGTCCGCTATATCCTAGCCTCGGTGCGTCATGACATCATTAAACTTGGCTTCGTAAAGCCGAGCAATGAATTCGGGTGGTTTGGTCGCCTGCAGTTGGATCCGTCCGGCTTTCACGACTCTGGGGAGGAGGCATGCTCGGGCCGAGGTTCCACGCATCATCGCGGCTCGGTACCTTGCGGTCCCGGGCCCGATGACTGAGGCTCGCCCGGTCGGAACCCCATCCCTGCCAGGGGGCACCGTTCCGCTTCCTCCCACTCGCCCTTGAACCGGACCGGTCGACTCGCCCGACAAGGCCTGGACTCGACCGTGCGGGGCGGGGCCAAGCCCGAATCGGCAACGACGCTTCGAAGAGAAGCGACGCAGCATCGATCCGCGCCGGGCCTGGCATCCAACAAAGCGCACCGCGCCCCGAGTGCTCGCATCGGCTATCCGTCGCCCTAAACGCTGCCCCGTTCAACGTCGATGCTTTACTCGCATGCCCACACGCACACGCGACCCTTTTGACACTCACAAAACCCGGCGTTCCAACGCCGTCCGTACATTCCACCAACGCACTCCCTGTTACACACCACACCTCTCGCGCACACTCTTGCGCACACTCGCCGTTCGCACACTTCGGTCCACACCTCTCCTCCGTTACGTCCTCCGTAACACTCACCATGGGCGTGCACTCTTGCATCCACCCACTACCGCGCTCCGATGTGCTCCCTCGCACTCGCGCTACCACCAACTCTGGTGTGCTTTCTCGCACACCCTCGCCGTTCATCCCATACGTGCATCCTCGCACCCGCTCCACCACCAACT